>NC_004354.4:6969696-7272727 GCF_000001215.4 Drosophila melanogaster | reverse complement strand
CAGACCCTCTATAAAGTAGAAAACAAAATTGGGAACCCATTGACTGACGTTCGACAAATGGGCCAAATTGTTTGCCCAGGTCTGTCACTTGGATTTATGGTCGAAATCGGGAAGAGCTGAAGGATTAGGCGGCAAAAGTTTGGATATGTTTGAATTTCGCTTTCTCTGAGAAATATTTTTTCAAATAGTATCTTTTCCTTGATGGATACCATTTTGATTTAATATAGCTACATATGTATATATTTTATTCTATCAAAATATGTGAAAGCCAGCCAGTCAAGTTCGATATTCAAATCAAATTACTTTAAAAAATGTTTTCGGTTTGTTTCCCCATACTTCCGTGCATCTTGTTTGTTTGGCAACTTTTCCTATTTTCAGTTTGTTTGTTTATCGTATTTATTCTCGTTATTATTGTTATTATTATTATTGGCATATGGGTTGTCTGTCCGTGTGAGTGAGTGCAGCCACGGGAAAGTGTATAATTTCATTTATGCCCTGGCCCAACCACTAGCCATGTCCTTGTCCCGATGTCCTTGCAGAATTTAGCCGGCAAATGTAAGAATCGCAACGCGGGAAAAAAGTATTGCAGAAAAGCAGAGAGAAAAGTTCCAAATGAAACAGGACCATGTAAACTGGATAACATTTCAGCGGCAGCGGGTCCACGGATCCAGGGATCAGCAGAGGAGGGAGTGGGTTTGGGGGTGAACGAACAGGAGCAGGACTCGGCGATGAAGTTGCTACGGAAATTCGTTATTGTGTTACCACAGGCGATGTGTCTGTGTCCCAATGTTGCCCCATCTACCAACCGGCGTCCACATCAACATTCACAGTTCCTAATAACAACAGCTTACAGTGTGGCAAAAAATGAGCGAAATTATATAATCTTTAATCGACATTTTTTGGACAGGTAACTCCAGTCGATAGGACAAATATATCTTCACGCACACATTGTGCAAATAATTTTATATTTATTTATTCAAACTATAAGATACTAGAGCGCGGACCACTGTTCGCAAAAGTATAGCGACGCACGGCGCCGGGCACCTTTTTCCTTTTTCCGTATTCCTTTTCGAAGGAACGACCTTTGCATGCACGACAATATTTTAATATGCAAAATTTCAAATACAACGCGCGCGCACACACACACACACACACACACGCACGCACGCACGCATACCAAGTCGCAGGACCTGCCTTTTGGTCAGGACGACAGACGACAGAGGTCCGTTGAAAGGGATTGGAATGGAGACGGGGGGTGTGTGCCATTGGTATCCAATTCAAAAATTTCGCAAACCAACCGGGCGGAATCGGCAAGGGCGACAGAACGCCACACGGACTGTTCGTCCTGTTTCTTTCATTTTTATTTTTTTCATTTCCTCTTCCGCTGGGCGGCGTCCACCGAAGCGCATCATCAACAAGAAGCACCCGCCCACACACACACACACACACACACCCAGGCATATGTGAGCGGTCCAGAAAGGAGCCAAGCAGAAAGGACACACTGGACAAAAGTACAATATAACACCACGACGAACTTCGATAAGCTTATATGATTTCCTATGTCGAGTCTATTTAGAAACATTTTAAACGAAGGACGTGCAGCATTTTACACTTATTTTAATTACCATTTTCAATTATCCCTTTTGAGAAGGCGAGCGTATTTTATTTCAGTGCAGAAGGTTTCGATTCGATGGCTTGGCGGCATATTGCGCTGACACAGGAGATTCACTATTTGCCTGCTGGGTCGCCTTGCCTCTTGACCAGTTATCCTCTCCAGGAGCGCTCCACCATCAGCCCCCCCCCCCTCACCCCCTGTTTGCATCCGCCCATGTGTCAGGCAGTCAATCAGAGGTCCTGCAGATCCTGATTTACGCAGGTGGGTTGCCATTTGCATTGTTGTTCTTGTGGCCAGGACATTTGATGTGGGACCCATATGTATCACGTATTTCACGCGTGTGTGTGTGTGTTAGTGTGTGTCTGTCCTCGTACACTATGTAACCACCTTTATTTACATAGGCATTGGGCCGTGGTGGATGGAAATCGGACTTTTTTTCTTCATTGCGTGCCAGCCATAATGTGTTTGCCTGGACAAATATTTTGCGCAGTCTGTGGCTTAAGTTGGTCAATGGAGTGAAGTTGAGCAACTTGGAATGCGATGAGCCGACAGGAGACATCTGCAATTCCGTATTTTCAAAGCGAAAAATTCATTCTGAACAAATTTCAAATTTAGCTACTATTCGGAATTGGGATAATGAGATTTTACCCACTTTTATGATTTTATACATGAAATATTACTATACATTTCTTTAAGTGGAAATTCTGAAAACATTTTTGCGCTCCAGTGATGGCCTTTAATTGCTACGGGGCTGTCAAATCGATTGGGCATTGTTCTTTGCAGGTGGGCGATGCTCTAAAGGATGTGGGGTTCGGGATCCATTGGGATGGGTGGGGCAACAACAAAGGCTCCCAGGGAAATCGCCAGCTTGCATTTGTCGCCTCGCAGAAGCAGAAATAAAAGGATGTTCAGGATGCGATGGGCAGGCAAAAATGAGAAGGAGAGTGAGACGGAGGAGAAGGAGGAGCTGTCGGTCTGCCAAGGCGCTTGTCGCAGGACTCGCGGTGCCGTCGTTTCCGAATGATATGATGCGTGCCGCATGTGTATCAGTATGTACATACATATACATACACTATATACCCGCATTAGATACATATTTATGTACATATATATTCATGTGCGATGTTCAGGTTGTTTTTTGGAGCGTGTGGCCGTGTTGTTGTTTTGACAACCGGCGAGACAAAAGGAGCAGGACACCAAGGACCATGGACCATGGACCATGGAGCGTCGAGCGTGGCAAGTGGTTGGCGGGGAGCTGGGAAATATTTAACAGGAAGAAACCAATAAAACCTAATGATATGAAAAAATGCAATTTTCTGAAACTCGAACGAACGCACACAAACACACACACGCGAAAACGAAAGGGGAGCGGAAACACGCAGACATACAGCTAAAAATGGGACAGTGTTTCGTTCTTTAGCGCCTTAAGTCTCGTTTACACCAGATCCTATAAAAGGTTTTCAAATTATCAAATAGAAAATATATCCTTGATTTAGAGAAATCACTAGAGGTTATAGCTGTTAATTTGTTTCAAAAACAATATATAAAGTATGTAATGCACTCCATTTGTTGAATATTCTATGAGTTTAGTTTTCAATACAGCTTTTGTATGAACAGGGCTTAACTTTGATTTTCCGCTTCAAAAATCACAAACATCCGAACAGCGGCGGTGTGTCTTTGGCCATCTCGTCCTTCGTCCCTACCCCACCCCCTTTACCACATCCCCAGCTCCACACTTTTTTGGAGCTCCTCCTTCGATTGTCCCCTGTTGTCATATGTGAAGTTCTGTTCGTTCGCGTTTGTGGATTTTATATTACCGACTACAAGCGAAAAGAAAAAAAAAAAATGGAAACGCGAACTTGGCTTCAAAAGGAATTTTTTTGCGCGCAGGGTTTTTTTTTGGCATTTTATGGATGGGGCTCCTAAAATGATAGACAACGAGAAAACATAAACATGGCACCCAACACTTGTCCACTGGCCTGGCAAATGGATTGGGAAAATGGTGTGCCATCCACCCCCCCTCCCCCCCTGCCCAGTACATTATACATAAATGACAATGTATTACCGCTAAACGAAGGCGGGCAGCGGCCAGAAGATAGCAGACGTGTAAGCAATTTTCCAAAGTACTTAGTCAGCAACTTTTACCCCTTTTTCGCTTCGAAGGGGAAGCCCCTCGTCGCCGACCTTTGACCTCTCCCGGGGTGACCACACACATCGAAGGAAAAGGCGCCCACGCATGGCTCACTGGAGATACCAGGGGTTATGTTATGTCCTGTCACTGGCTACAAGGATAGCGATAAGCCAGCACCACCCACACCGCCCATGGACCATCGCCCATCGCCCACCGCCCACCGCCCCCTTTATGGTCCACCCAACCATCCTGCAGGAAAACATTTTTTCGCCAGCGGTTCGCATTTATTTATTTCCATTTTTTTAACACATATTAAGCCGCAAAAATATGGCCTGTCCTTTCCACTTCTTTTTTTTTTTTTTTTTTTTTTTTTGGGTGGTAGTCCAGAATTTGCAAAAGACGCAAAAAGTGCTGGAAAGATACACTTAAAAAAAAATGAAGTGAAAAACTCATTTTTCATCTACATAGTTTTCCGAGTAAAATGTTTTATCTATTTTGATACCATACTGTTGGCATTTCAATTGAAAGTTAGGTTTAACAAATTAATGTAATATTAATCATAGTCGCAATTTCGCTCCGTGTACAACGAGATTGGCAAATGGGAACTGGGAATATTCTAGCTGGTCGTCTAATTCAGTCGATAGCCATTCATTGGAAACTCTTGATTGATGCTCTGGCCTTGTCTGCAGTTCGTTGATAAGCGGCAAAGACTATGCGAATCTTAACCCCACACAGGCCCTGTCCACCATCCAACCCCTCTGAAATGTAACCAGGCTGATTTTTACAATTGCTTGCGATTCAATTTTTCACTTTACATATTTCATGGATTAGACGTCTTCAACGGTGGGTATTTCTCAATTTTTTTTTTTTGCGAAGGGATGGGGGGCGTATGTGGTGGCGATGTACATACATATATGGAAACTAGCATAAATGGAAATTTGTTTGCCGGGGGTTAAACCAATGGGATAGCCTTTGAAGATGGCCTATTTATATGGTTTTCACCTTGCTTTTTCAAATTGTTTGTAATAAATGCATATTGTTGTACACATTCGATTCTTTTAAAATGTATCAGGATAGAAATATTAAGACCACATGATTATTTTCGGTTAATTTATTTAGTTTTTTTTTTTACCGAATCCATTGTTTTAATGGTATATATACACGCTCACTTTGAAAATTGAGTTGACGAGTTGACGAGAAATATGAAGAAGTATCTACGAAAGTTTGAAGTACAGGCTACCTAAGCTATTGTGCGTGCTTTCGACGGCGGGCATCTTCGAGTTTCTTGAGATACCTAGCAGCCATGCTTAGAATCGAGGGTTCCTCCACATCAGAGAAGTTATAGTAATCGTCCTCATCCAGCTTATTGCAATCCGTGCTAAGTGGTGGTGAAGGTGTTTGCATCGGTGTGTTGTTGTGGTTGCTGTCGCCGTACGAGGGAGTACTTTTCACCTGGCTCTCGCGATGTATGGGCATTACAGTGATTTTCTGCGCCTTGGTCCTAGACCTTTTAGTCAACTGATCGTCGGAGGCGAAGGTCACATGCTCTTTGGTGGGATTTTGCCTCTTGCTTCGGCCACGTTTGAGATTGGAAACTTTTAGGGAACTAATTGATGTGGCTGGAGCAGCATACCTTGCTCCCTTGATTTCCCTATTATCCAAATCCCTTTTCCTTCCAACTGAGCTACTGCGCCCCGTCAACGATCCCTTGGTCAAGTGATGGTCCAGAATTTTGCTCACCCGCTCCTCAACCATTCGATTAACTGTATCATTCAGCTGCTCCATCTTCTCGTCCACAACCTCGTTGACCGCCATCCTAATGGCCTCATATATTTCATTCATGTACTTCGATCGTGCATTTTCCGACTGTGAGCGAGGCCTCAGCTTGTCCAGCACATCCTCGGTGATCAGTGCGAATCGCAGCTTTGTTGCCTTCGACATGTTTAGCAGAAAAGTAAAGCACAATGGAGATTTTGTTGACTTTAAATTTTGTTCGTTTCTAGAAAAAAGACGAAAAACGAAGGTATATAAAATTGTTACTGAACTACTCTGTGACTCTGTTCGCTCTGAATTTTGGCATTAAATCAAACTGAATGAATGCGTCGGTTAAAATCAAGGACTACTGTTTAATATATTTTAACATAGCTGCGATTTGATTTGGAGTAGGCCCTGAGTGCTTTATTGTTTGGCTTTCGTTTATTTGTTTGCCAAGTTGACATGTGACAGGTCGAACTCATTGTTGAGTCGAAAAAACAATGGACGAGTGATTTCAATTAGGCGAGTTGAATAAGTCAGAGTTTCTGACCGTGTGACATTTCCACTTCCTCGTTTCTTTTTTATTCGGCTTTCGGCGAGTCCTTGCGCTGACATTTCAGACCCTTTGCACTTCCTTTTGTGGGCACTTCAGGATGCGGATCTTAACATTGCTATCCCTCGAACCGCGAGGAAGCCAGATGTCAGGCCCGGAATGAAAAATGATAATTTCCTGCTGGTTACCTGGCCGGGATTAATGCGATTTACCCGAAGGGGTTACGCGATCCGAAGATGTCCCAATAACATGTCCCATTTCCATGTCGCGTTCCCAGGTAAAAAAAAAAAAGTACTCCTTTCGCCGCCTCGGAGGGCCGAACCAACCCCTTTTATTTCGTCGGGGGTAGGGAAGCGCCTATTTAACCCCTTTTGCTAGCCCAGCGGAATAGGCAAATCCGCGAGTCATTCGCATTCACATGCCGATCGGCTGCCGCGAAGATCGGATGGACGCGTTATCGCTCAACGAGCTGCAATTATCGCCCGACACTCAACGCTATCGGTGCTCCTCGATCGGATTTGCGCTTTTCGAAGTCCTCGATCGGACGGACCGATCAAGTCAAGTGGTCCCGCCGAAGTGCCATCAATTAGCCAATTCACCATTGTTCCCCGATCTTTGATCCATTCGTGATCACTTCGTTGAAGATCGGAGATAAGTTTAGCTTAAGGGGCTTACCAGTTGTAGTTGTGAATAAATTGGCGTTCCAATATGTATTCTTAGAGTTTCGACGCTTTTTAATCATGTGGTTTACTAATTTACTAAAATAATGTTTCATTTCATTTACTTACAATGGTCCATTTTAAGAATTGCTATGGCAAACCAATATTTTTGGTCTTTATAACAAGGAATTACCCAGATGGAATAACAACTTTAAGTTATTCTGGTTATGAGCAATTTATAGACTTTCAATGCTAAAAATTAGCCATTAGGTGGAGGGGTGAGTGGGTAGAACAGCCCCCCCCAATCTCAATTTCAAGAGCTTGGAGGCACTCGATTGTCTTCGCTTTTCCCCTTTTGTCTGTGTGTGTGTGTGTGTGTGTGTGTTTTTCATGTCGTCCTGTTTGATATCGCAGCAAGGCATTTAGAAATGTAATTGTATAAATGCCGGAGTGAGCGGATGGTGGGAGTGGGCTGTCCCGTTCCAAGGACACCGGCTTCATGGGGTTGAATGGCAAATGGCCGCTTCAGGTCCGTTCGATGTCCGCGGTCCAGGGGTTTTCAGCTTTTTTGGTCGCTGTTAGCTAGCCATTAGGGGTGGACTTTTCGATTTCATTGGAAAACGTAACGAAACGAAACGTAACGCAGGACATTCGGAACACTCAGGACCTGTCCGGGATAGCTGGTCAAACGGGTGCGAACGGGACGGCTGACAAGGTGAAATATGTGCGATTTCAATCCACGAACAGCTACCAAAACTGGCAGCCACTTCAGCTCCGTGGGCCGTCCATCACCGAGCCACCAACACTAACGACCAGCGCGCACAATGTCCTTCGAGTCCTTCGAGGGGGTGGTGGTGGGTCAAAAATAAAGAAACAGAAAGCGACCGAGTCCAGTTTAGGCAGTGAAAAAATAAATTTCGTCCTTCTTTGCAACATTTATACATTTATTTAAATGTAAATTCAACTTGTAACCGTCTTAGCTTGAATATAATTGTAGTTTATGTGGGTTTTTTGTTTTATTCTTAAAAAACAGTCTATAATTTTCCGCGAACTTCCGCACTACACGTTTCTTTCTGTGTGGTTTTGGTTTTGCGTCTAAGCGCTTCAACAAAGGGGTCAATAAGGGGGGCTTTAACGACTGTGACTGCCCCACTAGCTGCTGCAGCCCCTTGGCCATCCGTTCCTCCGTTCCCCTGATACCCCTTTTCCACCCCCCCCACCCCCGTCTGCTTAGCCCATTTGTGGACTGTGTTCGCATTCAACCCCCTCAGCAGATTGACTTTTATGTTGATAACTCTGATGTCGTTCCGTTTCTCTCGACCACCCCCCACCATTCCTATCATTTCCCACCCCCTACCCATCCCCCTGTTTGTTTGTGTGTGCTGTACAAGTTGTCCACTACAGAAGAGAACTCGCCGTTGGTTTTCCACTCACCCCTCAAGTGGCCATTTTGAATTTTGGCCATTTCCCTTAGCATTCCCTTTGGACATTGCTACCATCCATCCACCCACGCCCTCCCAGCTTTTAGCAGTCGTATGCCTCCTGCTTGAAAACCTCCTATTTATCCACCTCTTAGTCCGTCGCAGGATCCTCCTTTTCCTTGTTGCCACTTCATTGATTGAGGTAACTTTTGGGGCGACTTTAAGCCCTCTCATTCAGCTGACCATCTTCGATTTAATGCTACACAGAGAAAACTTGAAACCAACTAAATGAGATTTTTGACCTATTTCCCATTATTAAGCAATAATAAGCTTAAGCTTAAACTTAAGATTCAAAGACATTTACATTAAGTCGTTTGTATTATTATTTATTTTTTTTTTTTTAATGTTAGTCTCTTGTGCTATCATTTATAAGAATACTTCAATATGGAGCAACGTGTACATTATCCTTGAAGCATAACTCCTTCCCAACTAGCACTTAAGTCGCTTGTCAGGTGTGGGTGGCAAATCCGTAAATTAGTTGCCTCCCCCAATAATACGGGTCTAAGCTGGCCTCCATCTTGCCTCACATACGTCTCTATTCGGTCCGGTTTCTGGTCTGCACTACGGACTGCGGACTCCGGTCTTATCCCATCGACTTGACGATGTTTTTATGATGCCCAGGACAGGAGCTCGTGCTCGTTGTTCGCCTGGCCGTATTAAGACAAAAGGTTAAATTTAAATTTGAAATGATGAAGGGGTTGGTTTCAAACGAGGCGAGTGTGGCTGTTTCCAGGCTCCAGGTTCAAGCATCACGTTCACATTCGCTGGCTGCGTGCTCCAAGCGCCCTGGCCATACATTGCAATATGGCTGCCCCTTTGGCTTACCAAAAGCCCCTTTTCCCCACCCATGACCCCTGACCCCTGATCCAACCTCCATTTCCCACACCACCTACCACCGCTCTCTCTCTCTCTCTCTCTCTGTCCAAGGAAAACGAAACTGCGGAGCATATTGTTGCCTCGGAATTGGATTGTTGGGTTAGGTGTAAGGTGTGGCAGATGGTGTGGATTTTCCTCTGACCGTGTGTGTCTGTGTGTTCTGGCCAAAAGCGGAGCCAACCCAAAGACCTTTGCCTCAATCCCCAAACCCCCATCCCCGATCCCCCGCCGCTCTATAACCATCTGTGTGGGTAGCAAGTTGCTGAGTGGTTCGATGGCAGAAAGGAGCGAAAGAAACTTCCAGCCAAAGGCTGCAGACGTGGGCAGGATAACTCGGAGATGGGCTAAGGATTCTGTGGGCTAAGGAGGGCAGTTGCGGAACGCCAGGGGTGTAGGCAATGTGCAGTTAAAGGGCGTGTTCTTCTGTAATCTAAATAATATTAAATTTCGCCAAAGAACTAACAATAAAATCTAAATAAAAAGAAACGAAAACTAGTAAGTTATATATCTTAAAAGATCCCTCTCACAAAATATCTTCAAGTCCGCCACTGAAGGCTCGAAAATGGGTATAGGTGGATTCGTCGTATGCTAATGGACATTCGAGATTTTGGTTTTGGGTATTTTGAGCAGTTCAGCTCCTGTTTAGTCGGTCTTCGGCCGAGCTCGGGGAAAAGCCGATAAGTACGCTTTATGCCCTTAGAATGCTACGTGTGCGACTTGAAAAAGAGTGGGGGGGGGGGGGGGACTTTGAAGGGGGTTACAACTGGACTGGGCTCATGATACTCATTTTGTGATTGTGTGATGATGGATGGGACATGTGCCGGTGGGCGGGGGGGGTTCCTTGGTCCTTGGTCTTGCCCAGAATGCCGATGGCTGAATGAATGGATGCCCAAAAAGGACATGGGACAAGGGAAAGAGAATGAGAAAGAGAAAGATAGTGAGAAGGAGAGGGAGTTGGGAGTGTGGGTCGATTTGGGAGGCCAAGGGCCAGTTGCATTTGTCCTTGTGCTATTGAGCGTGAGCTCTCCTGCTCGCTGGAGTGTGCCGGAAAAAGGATTCGAACGATTTAGCATTCGGAATAAGTTGTCCCGGATCTCGGGGCCCGGATCCCCGGATCCTTTGGCATCTGTTTGTTTGCATTCCACTCACCTGATATCCACACATCTACATAGCCCACTCCTTTTTTTTTTTGGGGTCGACCATTAGATCCATGAAATATGCATGCTGGATAAACATAATTCGGGGCATGCGAGTAAATACTTTTGTCAAGATTTGACCATGATTGAGTGCGACTTTGGGGTCCTGCAGGTCCTGCGAAAAGGTTAACTAGCCATAATTTATACGCTCGATTGGATTTCGCATTTGTGTTTTCATTGTTTGGCCCTGGAAGTTTGGGGTACACAATACAAGAATGTCTTATTGTGCAGAAATAGCTTGTAATATAAGTATAGTATGATCAATAAATAAATAACTTAAGATGGTCACTATAAATGGTTTTAAATGCCAGAACTTTTAATTTCAAATAATTAGGCTCGAAGCTAAAAGCTTTGCTTTTAAAATTGACCCCCATTCCGCAATCTTTCTCTTTGAACAATAACTTGCACTAGTCGTGCCTACTGATGAGGTAAATCGCAAATCTGCCCACCCTAAATCCTGTGCAGCCATTCGCAAAAACTAAACGTTTGCATTTCGCCGACAATTTCAAAATAATTGGGCCACAAAAAGCGCGACGCTGTCAGCGATTTGGATTTGGATTTGAATATGAATATGAATATGAATATGAATGTGGTTGGGAGCAGAATAATAAAAAAAAAATAAATAAAGAGCACAACGAAATAATGGCTGTGTCATTTCCTTATTTTCGAGTGCTATTATTAAGCGTTTGAAATATCATACCGTCATGCGGGAAAAGCATGGCAGCGGAGGCGAGCAGTCAAAGGGGGGGGGGGGCTCGGAACAGGACCTAAGGACGAACGCCCATGTGTGTGATGTGTTTGTGCTGGCGCGATATCCATTAGCTAATATTAAAATCATTCCATTTTTTCGTTTGTGGGGGCGCAGACTGAACGGCGCTGGGAGCTAGCAGCGTAAAAATCTCCGCGACCTCCACCACACTTTCTCCGCTCAGTTTTCCACTGCATGAAACCCCCCCCCCCCACCCATCTCCCCTGATTTCCACTCAAAAAACTGACAAAACAGAGCAAAACATAAAAAAAACATACATATACGCACAACAATCAACAATCACGCACTCACCCACTGCTTCACATTGAACACTGAAAGAAAAGAAGACAGTGTTTATTTCCGTAGATAAAAGCCCATCAAATCGGCTTGCAATTTGATTTATTTCATAAAACTCATTATTATATTCTTTTTGCTTGTAAAAAAGTTTAGGTAATACTATAATCTGCATTTTTAGAGCTACCAATTTCAATAAAATGTTGTTGATTCTCTTAGTGTGTGGCCAGAGGATATGGGGGGCAGGACGACTTGGAGCTGAATGGTAGCCGGAGCTGAAGACCCAGAGTCCTGTGTGTTCCGAGTTTTTGGACCTTCGTCGGCTGAGTCGCATTGTTTAATGAAAGTTCTTTCCCAAAAACTTTCAACGGCCCTTCCACATGAAACGCATGTGTGTGTGTGTGTGTTTGTCCTGGGACATTGGCCGCACGTATGCAAATGTGGCTGTGTCCTGCGATAGGAATAAAATATAGGGGGAGGGGGGGGGGAGGAGGCGGCACTTGGCGGTGGGCGGTGTGTGGTCGGTGGTCGGTGGGCGGCAGGCGGCAAGGACGTGCGATGTCAGACGGCAGTTGACAGCATGTTTATTTGCTTGGCGCGGCGCAGGAAAAGCCACTTCCATTCCCACCACCCACGGGAAAATCCAGTATCCAGATTGTTCAACTTAAGTCAGCGAAATGTTATTCGAATTACTGATCCCCTTTGAAGAAAATGTCATATTGTTAAGAACTAATCGATTGAGAGGCTTAATGAATGTAGAAGAATGAAACTTAGAAGAAATAATATAATAAGGTTCTTTAAGTCGTTCTCCAACCTTGGCTTTAAATTCGAACACAACCAAGTGATGGTATTGTAACACCGTCTGCCACCTATGATGATTCGCCAAGCGAAAGAAGGAATTCAAAATGCGCTGCTGCAGGTTATGTGTTCATGTGCAGTATGCAAATGAATACCTCTAATTCACAGCTGAAATACGAACAATTCCGGGGGCTTCTCTTTTGTTGACCCAACCCGCGTCCTACGAACTCCCCATCCCACCACCCCCTTCCGGACATTCTAACTTCTCCAGCCACCAGCCTCCACATGTCCACTCGTTGGTCCGACGATTTCAGACAGGACATGCGCATCTTGCACTACAAATGTGGCCAACTGATGGGTGTGTGAGTTTCAGCATCTTTGTGTGCCGGCATCATTGTTGTTGGTTGTCAGGACTTTTGGTCCATTTAACATGTCTCATAATAATTGTGATTGGGGTTTATTTCGCATTCATTTGAATATGAATTAGCATCGTTTCGTAGTTGCGTAGTAAGGAGGGTTTCAATAGACTTGTGTTTAGGTTGAGTGGGTGGGGTCATCGTTGAATGGAGCGGAATGGTATGAATTGGATGTTTTTTTGCCAATTTAGCTAAAAGGGAGAATCTGCCAGTGGACACACATAGCACACACACACATGGACACACACACATGCGCAGACATAGGCAGCAGGACATTTGAGTTCCTGAGTCCTGAGTTCCTGACTCCGGTGGTTGACACTCGTTAAGACGTAAAAAACTATGCGACATTTTTTAGCTGTCAGTACAGTAACCCAAAGGATTGTCCGTAAAATGTCCTGAAGAACCAAAAAGGACGAAGTGAGCTTGAGAGACAACAAGAGGGAGAGGAAGAGTCCTTCCGCTGGGGGAATTTACTGTTATTAATTAGTGCAAAACGGCCCTCGGGGGCCCCTTTGGGTTTTCTTTCGCCTTTGCCATCGGTTTCCTCGGTTTCGGTTTCAGTTCTTCGGTTGGCAGTTAGAGATCTTGGCCTAACCCTGTCCTGTGTCCTGTGGGTTTCCTGATTAAGGACACAGGAGGTAAAATGATTTTGCGGAATGTCTCGTCGGTCAACGAGGGGATATAAGCTGATTCATCCTAGTGGGTTATCCACTTTAGCTAGATTGGGTCTTTTACCAGATGGGAACGGCGAAAGGGCTAAGAGCGTAACTCTTGCTAATATGAAAATCGTTTCATTTATTTCCCATTTATTGCGTTGTCGCTAAAATCATAGTATTCAAAATTCCGTTTAGATAGATACTATTACTAAACTTTCTTAAAAATGGCATAGAATATTAGTTTTATATTCTTATAATTTTGTCTGTTCCCAATTGTGAGGCTTATCCATTCTCTAATTAGTTACAAAATCATTTCGGCGTCACTTTCACATTACTCTCTTTGCCAAATTCTTTTTCCCTTTCTCACCGCCCCTGTTGATTCAGTTTCGTTTGTATTGCGGTAAGTTGAACCAACAAAAAAAAAAAAAAATAGCAGAGAATTATTTTAAAAAATTGCCCACCGCCCAGTGACAGGATGAAAGGAAAGAGAGGACACAGGACACAGGCCAAATGGCAAACAGAGCGCGTAAATTCAATCGGCAGACAACGGGATATCAGTCCGCAGATACATGCCCTTTCACACTCATCCTTCGTTTCGACCTGAAATCCATCCTGCATCCCTGCACCTCGGCTCGCGGATTTTCCGATTTTCCGATTTTCCCTCGGCACATTAGATCATAAATAAAATTAGAGCGCAGTGTCCATTAGGAAGCGCATCGATATCAGATACGCCTGGTGTGCGTGTATCTCTCGAATGGGTTGTGTAATATTGATTAAATTGGTGAAACATTTTTTTTTTCTCTTTTAAATTACTGTAAAATTTCGCACACTCACTGCGGCCAGGAGTGGTGGAAATTCGAAAGCCACACATTTTGCACGGCGAGAAAAATCCATAGCCCACTTCGTTGTTAATAACTGAAATCATATATATTCCAAAATTATAGTACTTACATTAATTGAAATACGCGAAGAGATAATAAGTACTACGATTAAAAAATAAAAACATATGCAATGTTATTTTTAAAATCGTAGTATTTTCCAACGCCAGCGTTTTTATTTTATTAAGGCAACCAATGATTTGGGGAGCATTTTTTTCCGGTGCATATCGTAACCCAGTGCCCTGTCACCCTTTCGGCCATTATCCTTTCGATTGCTTGCTTCGGCTGCTGCTAATAATATTGACACAAAGGATACTCTCTGGTCGCGCACTCCACACAAAAGGTATGACAAAAAAAAAAAAAAAACGAATGGAAAGGACGCAGGAAGAAGGACGAAAATGCAGCGAAGCCAGAGGCAGGACGGCTTTGATCGGCGAAGTCAATTGTAACACATCGAATTGTTCGCATTGATAGATTTTGATTTATTTGCAGTTATTTATAGGCTGTGTGTGTTGGGTTGACGATGACTCGCCGTGAGTGGCAGATCCTTGCGACATTAGATTATCCGTTCTTATCCTCGATTTTCGGTTTGCCTCGGTTTTTACCCCGTCTCCTAGCCATTACGCATTACCCCCTGCCCCTTGTCAAGATTCGCACAGTTGCAGTTGGCAGGATGAACGTGCAGAAAGGCTGCAAAAACGGTTGACAGGACTCGCAGGACTCGCCAAGGTGGTCCACGGTCCACAGATGCTACGTGCTGCACACGGTCCACATGACATCTGCATACATCTCCCTCATATCCTCTTTCATTTCTCCTATTCGTTTTTTTTTTTTTTTTCATATTCTGCATCAACTGCAACTCATTCCATGCACATGACTCGACGTCAGCGAGGGCAGCTTGAGGGACTTTTGCATTGAAAAGGATGCAAATACATGCAAACATTTAATGCAACACTATAGATAGACAACCGATTGTTGGTAAATTTAATTATCTTTTGTTTATTCCAAACATGTTTCTAATAAAAATAATTTAACTTTCTTCCATTTTGATTGAGGTCGCTTACACTGCATTCCATTCATATTTATTTAGTGATTTATTGTAGTAATTGGCCAACAAACATGTGTAGTTGTGTTTATCCAGAAATCCGTAAATGCCCCTCGTTTTGGCCCCGCGTTGTCTGCACTAATTGAAAATGCTCATGCAGCGCTCAGCGCGGTATCTGTATCTGTGAGATACTTTTTCTGCATCCGTATCTCGCGTATCTTTGTGGCTCCGGCGTTTCATTCAGTACCCCACCCAACCGAACGCCCATCCACCTAGCTATCCAGCCACCCCAACCATCGCTCCTTCGGCTGGCTTTTACGACTGACTGCTGGGCATGCAATGGGCCAGGATGGCAAGGATATGGAGGATGGTCTCTGGATGGGGATCCGGTTGGGCTGCAGATGGCAAGGGCGATGGTAGATGGGTCGTCGCCTGTCCAGCCTCGAAATGGGTTGCTCCGCCGACGCTGGTTATCTCCACACATCATTCCCAGTTCCCGGATCTCTGCCTCTTGGGCATGTGTATGTGTGTGTGTGTGTGCTTATTGCATATCCTTAAGGTAATCACATTCACAATATAATAAAACCATGTGGCGGCGTTTCTTTTGCGTTTCAGCTGCCTTCGGTCAGGAGAATCAGTTTGCTAGACCTTAAAGCACCCTACTTTTATACTGTAATTTTTGGGCTTACATCTTATGTACTATATATATATATATAGATATATATATATATATATATATGCATAATACTTCACAAATTAATTTTCAAAAATATATGGAGAGCGAGAGCATATGTTCTTTTAGCGAGATTCCTCTGTTTGTTTTTGATCAGGAAGGGCATTGGTGTGTATCCACCTGGCCGATTGTCCTTGCTGCGCTCCTGGCGGCTTCTCCTTCGTATTTTCTTCTGCGTTTCGTTTATTTTTTGAAAAACTTTGTTGGTATCCAGCTACAAGTCCCTTGGGCAGCATTTACCACCCCATTCGCTGGCGGTCCTTGAAGAAGACAACCCACACACACACACACACGCACCGCACACCTCGTTGGATGGAAATTCCTCTCCAAAATGGACATATGGCCACTGGCCCACACTCACACCCCTTCACACCACCCACACATCTATCAGCATCTTCATGTGTGTGTCTATGTATGTGGGTTTCAAAAACCTTAAACAATTTTGGCAACGGCTTGCGAATAGACTGTAAATTGGGAAATTAATGGCCCTGTTACAGCTCGTGTATTGTTTTTTAAAGGGTTTTCATTTTTTGTCTGTTCTCGTTTTTTTTTTTTGTGTTGTGCAAAGTGGTTGAAAAATTGTGAGTGGCTGCGGCTTCTTCGAAAATGGGTTTTCTTGTGGATAGCCTAAATCATATCATAGACTAGGCTTCTTTGATTTGCTAGAAAGCATCGCTTCAAAGGCTAAAACTTACTAAGCATCTTTAGTCGTTCAGGAAAAACAAGCATATTGACAATGAATTTAAATTAGCATTAACTACAAAATGTTATTTTAAAAATATCAGCAGAAAAAAATAAAAACACATAATAAAAAAGGACAAGAAGCTGTATGGCAAAAAAGTGAACCAAAATGGCGATGGCCCAAAAGGAAAAGGGCCGTCCACATGCAAAAGGCAAGGGCAAAAAACCGAGGACAAAAAAAAAACTCAGAAAAAAAACAACTGAAAACAGAAATTTAAAATAATAACAACCCAAAGGACAACAACATTTGCAGATGCGGTGATGTTGGGTTGGAAAATTCCGCATGGCGACGGTGGGGAAGGGGCCGGAAAAAAAGGGGGAAAATTCGGTAAGGCCGGACAGGACAGCACAGGACACAGGACACAGGACACACGCACACAAACGCCAACCGAACGACAAGCAAACAAACAAACGAACGAACAGATATTCCAGCCCCAATACCATAACATTGGCAACATACAAGGCCATAAACTCACCCACACACATACAGGACTATAGATCCTTTCGTGCGATACATATTCGAATGCCCATCCTTGGACCTTCGGGGGGTTGCAAGTTGGAAGTGGGAGCCGGGAGTTGGATACTGCCGAATCGCCGTCGCGCAGGACGATGCAGGACCTTTTACATGTCTTAAAATTTTAAAAAGGACTCGCTGGGTGGGACTCACGCCGACCGGCAAAGGACCTTGGCATCTGCTTTGCATATGTCCACCGGAAAAAAAAAAGTTTCAACTAAATTTATGCTCCCCAAGATCGCAATTGATGAATTAACTAAAAATATATGTTACTCTTTCGGAGTAATTTATTGTATTTATATGAATACTCTTTGAAATATTTTGATAACAAATTAAGCATAAAAGGGCTTTTCTCGCTGTGTATGCGTGTGGGTTGCCTTTTCCGGGTGTAGTTTTGACAACCAAACTGTTGCTGTTTTTGTTGTTGCCGTGGGCATTGTGTATGCATGTGTTTTGTGGTCCTTTTGGGCGCCGCGGTCCAAGGAAAGTCCCTGGGTTCTATGGTCCCTGGTCCCTGGTCTCTGGTCCTTGGTCCTTGGTCCTTGGTCCTTTCCCGACTCTTGGTTCCGTTTCATTAGTTGGACTCTCGTTTCGTTTCGTCCTACCTTTTCACATCCATCCAAACACCCACAAACATAACGGGAATCCGTGGGTCCTTGGATCCTTGGACCCTACATATATGCAAGCCGAATGCCGAATTGGATTTATACGTGTATAATAAAAGTACTTGACGGGAGGGCCAAAACACTAAATGACTATAAAAAGCACTTTGAAGAGGGTCAAATGGAGATAAATTTGTATGTGCGCGCCAATGTTTGTGTGTGCAAAGGACATGCGACTGCGGAAAGGATATTTGCTTGTATCTAATGTGTTTTTATTCTTGAGCTCGTTTTCGTCTTACATTTTTACGATTCGGCCGGTCACTTTGAGCATTTGGACGAGGGATAGAACCTTACATACAGGCTTACTACAATATATAGAGAGGGTTGCTCTGTCACTTCTGGTGGCTGGGGTTTCTTATTTGAAACATGGGGTATTTTATGGCCACTGTTAAGGCTTTTTGCGGCAACAAGCATTTTTCGACCCCCCCATTCTCTAGACATATGTGTATGTATATCCCTCCCCCTCGCCATCTATCATTCACTTATTTGAATAGTCCCTGCCCCACGTCCATTTCCAATTTTTGGGTCTATTGGAGGGGGGGATTCCAGGCCATTGAATATCCCAAGTCCGGGATATTGGGCTCATTTTGTGATTAACTGAAATTCGATATACACATTTCTATCGGCTAACAAGCATATGTAGTAAAAGTGAATTGATATAAAGGGTTTGGAGTGTGGTTTTTATTTTTGAGAAAATTGGTTTGGTTTTTAAAATCAATCTTGGTCTTTTCGATCGATTGCTTAATGAATTATATGAGGAAAGAATATGTTGCAACGCAATGAAATTTACCACATTTTGAAATAATATTTCTATAATCGTATATGTACGATGCTTCAGTTATTCATTCTTGAATATTCACATCTTAAGTATCGATTACCCGAAAATATTATTGCATATTTTGTGACTGAGTGTCCAAAAACCAGGCAATACTTTGGAATTCCCTAAGGGCGCATTCTTTGACAGCCCTAAACTGACCCAGCTTAAACCAGAATCCATAATCCAAATCAAACTGTTTTCCAGTTGACTCCACCCGGCCGAAAGGGAAATCGCCCCAACTCTCATCCCTAAAAAAAAAAAGGTGCAAATTTGTTTCGTTTCTTCTTCGAATTGTAACTCGATACTTTTTGCTATGTTGGCCACTAGGCTTTTTGCATCGATTTCTAATTGCAATCTGTCAATTACTCGAAGAGTTATGGCCCAGAAAAGTTGGAGACCGAACTCCCGTCGGGAATTCGACGACGTCAAGTGGCCCATCTGGCAAATGGGCAGCCGGCGAATGTGCAATTTTTATGCTTTTTTATGGCTTATAAAAAAGCAATAACAACACTGACAGGCATTGGAAACCCGACACCGCCGGCATCATCACCTCCGACCACTTTTTCGAATAGTCCTGGCGAGTCCTTTCGCATCGCGACAAGGTCGCAGTGGCAGCCAAAGTTTTTCTCTTTTTTTTTTGACGTACAAACATGATTAATTTTAGCGCTGATTTCGCTGTCAGTTGTCTTTGGTTTTTCCGAGGGAAATACGATCAATCATTTGCATTTTCCGACACTAATGAAAATGCCTAATTGGGGTTTTGCCACTTGGCCCCGGTCCCTTGACCACTGGGCAATTGGCGAAGTGTGTCGACTGCCATCTCAAGGACCTTTAAGATGAACCCCCTATGAGGGTTCTTGAGAAACTCGTTTCGTCGCCTTTCGGCAAGGGTTGCTCCTGATCTTCGCTCGCTGGTCATCTTGGCCCTTGGACTCTCGGTATTCTGGGTCGAGATCACTGCTACTGGTCATCTTGATTAGCAGCGGGACAGAGTTCAAATTGATTAAGGCGTCGATGGGTTAAGATAATAATGGTTTTATAGGGGTTGCGTCTTGGAAAAGTAATTTAAAACCTTGTTCAATTTGAAATTCTGTTGAACAGTACATTTTAATATTTTACCACATTTTTATTTTGATCGCAAAGGAAAACTCTGTGTTTTATATTCAATCATTGAATTGAACATCGAAAATATGTTTTAAAATTTTTAAAAAATATATCTAAATAATAGAGTTTTTGCCAACTTACTTGATGCAATTGTTAGAACCTCAATCCGTATTATATTGTAAAATCTTGATTAAACCAGCACCGCTACCGAAGCAGCTGCCTAGTTCGTCGAGGGAATGTCTACAACTGATGGCGGAACCTAGAATTCCAAAATCCTGTACGCTTCTTTTTTTTTGACAGTCACGTCCGGAATATTGTTCCCTATCCGAAAACTAGAGGTCACACGGAAATCAACTCCCCGATCTGATCAGAATTTCTAGCGGCCAATCGCTCGGACTTCCCTAAAACTTAGGGGTTGCGAACGATCTCTAGCGTAGATCAACCCCTAATTTCATAAACTGAAGGACTCGCAGCCAGAAGGGCAAGAGAGATGACTATATATAGCCAATGTGGTTAGAGAAAGGGAAAATGAATCGGAGCCAGAGCTCATGTAACTTATAGATCTGATATATTGACGGGAGAAATGCGAGCTTGGTGGGTTATTTACATAATCGGATTAAGTTTCAGCATATTTTTAATTTCCATCGAACAATAGCTTGTAAATCACAATTTCAAATTTACATTTTGAATTGGTACAACTTTCTTTTCGTAGATGGGCATCAAAGGGTTAAGCATTGTTACCTTTTCATTTTATGCAGAATTAACATTGAACATAATTTACCGACTGGCGTTTAGGTTTTAGTAATGAACATTTTTCCCAAGCTATCAATATTGTATAAAAACAATTAACGAATATGTTCGCTTCCATTTGCGTTGGTTTGGAATAGCAAAATACCATAGCATACATTTCAGGGGCCGAGAATGTGACGTCAGGGGAGCTAGCTTCATAATCCTGTGAAGAACCCACGGATATTTGACAATCCTTGAAGAGGGACTTCCCGGGGCATCAAAATGATGCGAGGTGGGTGGGGCAGCTGAAATGGGTTTGATGTTGATGGGTTGTCCTGGGATAGAGAGGAAATGGCAAATGTTGTCTAGACCTAAAACAATGGATGCCGAAATATCTGTTTGTGATTTGTTTGGAATACTTTTTCCCTTCCAGCACACGCAAGCACACATGCGTTATTTAAATATTTTTCAAGTAGTCTCAAATTAATTTACACCCACTGCACACACACGCACATACAGCCCCATGTATGCCATCAAGTGACAATTAGAAGGCAAAAAAGCCACGCACACACGAAAGGATGCGCCAGGATTTACATACATACATACATACATATATCGCACAGAGCCAACGGATGCCTGGGAAGACAAAAGGTTAAATTCTCTTTCAAATGGTCAGAATCTTTTAATGAGTATGGGTCCTTGCCTGTGTTTTAACCTCCTTCCCCTCGCCACAACGACTCCTTGTGATGGCGGACAGGCAGGCGCACTGAGTGGGTGACCCACACAAAGGCAGCGACTTCTCCATGGTATATGTGCTCATGAGCTGTAAAAGGGTTAATGCTGCCGGCAAGCAAACACCACCGGCGCTATGGCCATCCTTTGTGGACAATCGGACACGGGGACATTGGGACATTGGGATGCGCGGACAAAAGGGATATACGGTCACATGGACATACGGACAGGGGGACCATCGAGCCGTAAATCCAGAAATCCACCCGCTGCCGCCATTATGCTCCGCCTCACTCTACCGACGATTGCCTCTCGCTCTCGCCCACTATTCAACCCGATTGAATGGGTTCCAAGATGTCCGTTGGCCTCGGGATTACCAATAATTAGAAAGCGACTTAGCCACGCAGCCCGCCGATGTACGCATCTCATTTGGGAGCTTACGAGGCAATTGTTTCGATTATATAATCAATTAATAGGCTTGCCCTCTCGTTCTGGTAATCCGGAAATAGATGTCGTTCTTCTGGAAGATATTCAAGTTAACTTGCACATTAGTTAAACGAATAGATTTCCTAACTTTTCTTCATTACAGAGTGTTTTTGTTTAAAGGAATTGTATTTTTTTTGAATTCAATAGATGTGCGCTGAATTGATTCAATAGTTTTCGTACTTTTAAAACGGATATACTTTTCATATGGGCATCTCAAATTAACAGAGATATCATAAGTCCAATTGCTAGACAATTTTTTTATAAAAACAACCTGGATGGATTGTTTGTATTATATGTATTTTGCGGATAGTAGGGTTCATTTGGGTTTGCAAAAAGATGTTAGATGTTAGCATTACATTGAAAAATTAAATTGGAAAATATTTCTAACTGAATTAGCTGAAAGAGTAACGAAACCACACAATGGTACCTAATTTTTTATCATTTCATTAATATGAAAAATATCACTCAATAGGACTTTCAATATTCTTAAACGATAAATGAAGCTAAAAACTAGGCGAAGGGGAAAACAACAATGAAGTCAAAGCTTAAACTGAAGTTCAGTTGACTATTTGTAAATTATTAAATGCTACGCATTAATGAAAATGATGTAGTTTGCATTTCGAATCGCAGTTGTTGCCGGGGTTGAATTGCCGAACTTTATAATGAGAGCAAGGAACACACGCGTGCCTCAAAATATTTACACACAACGGGCCAAGGAATCGCTGGGCGTGGGGTGGTGCGATGTCCTGGCTTAGGCTCTGGCAGTCCATGCTGGCTCTATAATTTCGTGAAATCATGGGGTTTCCGGGGAATCGAGGGAATCGGGGGAATCCAAGGGTGTGGTGGGTTGGCCGCTGGTCATCCGGCATGTTGGCCTTTGGTAATTTGCTGAGCTACAGCTTTGCATTCGATGGCAGGACATTCGACGCTTTTGCAACCCCCGGCGGAAACTTGTTTCGAAAAAAGGACACCCCCCACCCATTCGAAATATCCAAGTTTTCAAGGGAGTAGTGGGTCTGTCATGGCGGACATTCGATTGTTTCGAAAACATTTCACGTCTTCAGCTGCCAGCCTGGCTACAAATCGGCATAGAAAAGGACTCGCGATCGGAACAGGAACTCTCGGAGCTTGGCCACCAAAAAACTGGGAGGCACGCACGCCGAGATTAAAGGTTACCACTCGCGACCTTGCCCAAATACAAAAAAAAAAAAAACAAGATATATGCACAAAAAACATGTAGAGCCAAAAACACGAAATCCGGGAAGCAGCTTGTGGCATGTACGTGCTCGTTGCCGGAGAGCCTCGAAATCGCGTCGTAAATCATTATGAGCTGCATAAATGCCTACAAAATGTTTCAATGTTTTCGATTATAGGCAGCCGCATCCCGATAAACGTTTCGATAGCGCCTCTATGTCGGTTCATGAACTTTGTTCGCCCCGGGGGCAGCTTAGATTTCAAAGATATACAGATATTCTTTTATTTGAATAGTAGTTTGTGGTCAGTATGTTTAGTTTTCAGTTGGTAGTAAAAAGCTTAGAATATAACACTCAATATATTGTATTTAAATTTAAATATTGAAACTCCCATGCGTCTAGGGCGTCTAATTAAAGTGTCTCACTTTCGCCGCCACTAAATATGTTCTCAGCCGTATTTTTTTTTTTTTTTTTATTTAACTTCTACCGAATTTTCCAATTTCCGTCTGGCCAAGTGTGAGTGCATATATGAAAGGGTTTTTGGTCTGAGAGTGTGTGGTTCGTCTGGCTGTGTGTGTGTGTTTGTGTTTTTGTGCCGAGGGGCGCATCGCAGACCTAGTCAAATAAAACACTTTCTAAAATTTGACTTGGGCAGAAACCGCATTCATTACTCTTAGCCAGGAGCCAGCAGCCCTCAGCCAGGAATTTGCCGTTTTTAATCTCATTTCAAAAGTCCCTTCCACACACACACACACACACACACACATACACAAACACAGCTACACTAACACGCACACACTCGAAGGCGGGCAAGGATGTGTAAATATGAGCATTGGTCCAAAAACTTGGTGATGGAAAAATAAGTTCTGGCCCGTTCGCCGGGGGAGAGATTGAAAATGATGGTCCGACAGATTTTGAAAATTACCAGGGAGCCAGCGGGCGAGTTGCAAGTTGCCCGGAGGCCAAGGAACAGGACATCTCCACATCCGCATCCACATCCGCATTCGCGTCTGGTTGGCAGAGAGGCAACCGCAGGACCTGAGCCTTGAGCTGGGTAAATATTTGTGGTTACCGAAAGGATACTTTTAGCTATGCGTAAATTCAAAAAGGCAAATTGGCAACTTCTGAGCTCTTTCCCAATGTGGATGTGAATGGTTTTGGGGGCATCGGCATGGTCTCCGAAAAAAGGGGGTTTGCAATATAATAATAACGTTAGGGTAACAATTAAGGAAATCAATTAATTTGTGCTTTAACATCTAAATAGATAATATGGCGAACGATATGTTAAATATTTAGTATGGAACCATCTCAATTTTATAAACTTAACAAAGCAAAGACTAACAAAACCATTGACAAAGTGGCTTACTATATCTAAGAAGCACTAAAACACCCTTTTTAAACGGCATCCTGCCTAAGCCTCTGTGTGTGGGTGTGTGGTTTGCCCAACTGTGAGTGTGTAGGTGTTTGAAGGAGTGTGTGTGTGTGGGTGTGTGAAGATACAATATCTCAGGGCAGTGCGATTGCGTGAGTAATACAAACAAACAGGAGACACATGGGGCATATATGCCCCCTGGGCAGCCCAAAAAAGCAGATTGAAATGGCTTCCAAAATCCGGAATCTGCAAAAATCCCGCCCCACGTTTTTGCCCGGCTGATTTCATTAAGACGGTGACCAAATAAAATTTATTAATCCTAAGGCTAATAAATAGTGCGACATTAGCACAAAAAGGCATCCAACCGCAGCGGCAGCAGGAGCAGCAAAGAACCGGTCCATGTAGGTCCTTTTGGTCCTTTGGCTCTCTGGTCTGTTGGTCCTTTTGGTCCTTCGTCCTGCTCCAGGGGTTGCTGCGTGTCTGTGTGGCTCATTTGAATGTACTTTGGGCTTTTAATGGGGAAAGTGGCAAATTTTTGTATATATTTTCTGTTTTTTTTTTCAATAGCATCTCCTCATCTCATTGCAAAAAAGGGGAAGCTGTTGTCGGGTCAGCGGGTCAGAGATCAAACCAATTAACCCCACTGATCTCGGAAGCTGGGCCACAGATCACTCTCGAAATGAGCTGGAAAACTAGTTATTTTTCGACATCATTTTCGGGGGATTTCGCTGGGCCGACTTGTTGACCTTTGGCCATGCCATTTAGACAGAGAGAATCCACTCGTATGCACAGCATCTCCATCATCATCATCCGGAACAGGAAACATCAGGGGGTTAAGCCGAGTGTGGAATTTAATTAGAGCCCGTATTTGGGTTGATTTTTCTCTCTCAGGTGAGCTCTGCGAAAAACGTGTAGCCATGCAAATTGTGCACACGGGAAAAGAATTACTTCCTATTTCCAAAAAAAAAAAATACAAATATTATTAATTTTCAAAGCAAAGATGTTAAATACGTTTAAAGGGGTTGTTAAAAAATGAATTAATTTGGGAGTAATATTTGAATATCTTTTGAACACATTGCAATTTGTATTTCCCAGGATTATCGAAATAAGCATATAGCTTATTTAGAGCATTTCTTATCTCAGTGCATCGCAACTCTTTGGTTGTCATAAAAATTTCAGCATGTGCTCGAGTACAGAGTTCCCAAAAGGGTTGAGTTGCTGGTTATTTACCCCTGGGCAATTGTCATAGGCACGCACCATCTAAATTCTCACTAATCACGCAATTAGAGTTTAATTAAAGAAGCTGAATCCGAAAACACGCTACTTTTTCCACAATTTCCACAGTGACACTACGTTTTATTTTCCATTTTATTTATATATACTTTTTTAATTTGCCTGCCCATCTATCTTGGCTTTTTCAGCTCTGTAATTGTGCAACAAAGTTTGGTCCAGGTGTTTACGCAGCTATGTGTGTGTGTGTGTTCAGGGGGCGTGTATGTGTGTGTGTGTGTGTGTGTGTGTGTGTGTGTGTGCGTGGGCCAGGTGGACAAATGGATTTTCCAAATAAGAGAAGCGGGAAAATGGGCGGACTACAAAGGCAAAGCCAACTCGGGATTGCATTCGCATTCGCGTTTTTGTTTGAAAGAGTCCCAGGAACAACAAAAAACAGTGGCGGCGGCGGTGGAGCTGGTTGAAAAAGGTGGCTCCGGTCGCTGGTGGGAGGTGGTGGGGTTGGGTGGGGTCGGCTTAAAGAATGCAAACAACCCAGTGAAAAGTTAGAAAAGTCATTGAATGTCAGCCATGCAAGAAGAGAATGAAGCGGTCGACGAGGGGCGAGCGGAAAAGTTGCACTCTCCACTGGCCAGGTTTTCCAGGGGGGGTTTTCCTGACCCCCAGCCCGTCTCACTCTTTTACTCGCACACACGCCGGCTTAATGATTCTTTTATTCATTATTTCTCTTTTTTTTTTTTTGCACTCACACTCTTGGTTCTTTTTTCTACATGTGAAGAAAATGAGTCCCGAGAGTAACACAATAATTGTATTAACTATTTAACTAAATTAAGCTGTATAAAAAGTATATGAAATTATACAAAATTGTATTTGGCTTAATTCGTCAAGGTTTTGTTTTTCATAGTTAATTATATTTTAATAAGTAAGTTATGTCGGATATATTGAGTGAGTTCTGTGTTCTGTATACTTTTTTCCGTGCAGGTGTGTGTGTGTGTGTGGGCAATGGCGCAAGTTAGCCAGCGCCTGTGCAGGGGGACGGTCGCCGGGGGCGTGGCTGTGCATCCTCAGGGGGGTGGAGACGGGTGGACCAGGATGTCGGGGGCCAGAGCTTTCCCCTGAGGACAACGGAGGATGCCGCCGGAGCTGCGCTTTGGGGCTCTTATTAACGAACCAGCGAGTGCGCGAACGAGCGTGCCTGGTGTCCTGCCGTGTGTCCACACACTCGCACACGCACACTGCCACTGCCGCACACACATACTCTCACACATGCAAAGACAATGTGCACTTGCACTCCACACACACACACACACATACAACATACACTCACTTACACACGAAATTCGCTCGCACCAAAAAGGATGCATTGAAAGGACCTCGACCATCCGCTCTTGCACTCCATCCACCCACCACCCCTCCCCCGCTTTATGACGCCACAAAGGTTCATGGACAGTATGAGAGTCCTTAGCTGGCACAAAAGAAAGGCTTAAGTTTCCATTTGGTCTCTAGAGCACGATATCCAGCGCCAGGACACTCACTCACACATGCATGTGCACGGGTACATAATGTGTGTGTCCGTGTGTGTGTCCTGCGGGCAAAGGGGATACGGGGATCCGAAGAGGCTGAGGCAGGGTTCCATTGCCCACTGCCCGAGCACTACACTTGTAATAATAAGCACAACAGTTCGAATACATATTAATATTATTAGTTTTTAGAAATATATTTGTGTGACATACACTTTTTTCATTATACGAAGGCCATTTAACAAATTATCATTCGTATTAATGTGTTACTTAATGTTCGCTTATATTTCTTTCTGTGTAAAATGGAGCTGCGGAAACGAAACGAATGGAATGGCTACGAAAAAGCCGCTATAGTCTGCGCTTCAGATTCGGATTCAGTTTCGGTTTTCATTCCCGTTTTCGGTTGCCTTTTGCTTGTGGCGGCAATGCGCGTGCATCCTTTACGGTTTGTCCGCATATCCTGGAAATCCGGGTGTATTAGTCCGTTTGAAATATGCATGCATTAATAATCACATGAACAACTGCAAAAATGGAAAGTGGAAATGTATAGAAGTTATATAGAACTATTTAACAAATTTATAAATACTTTGCTGCATATCTTACCAATCGAATTTTCGTCTTGTGAAATTTAATCATTATTTTAAATAACCATGGAAGAAGGGAAGAAGCTAAGTTGATCAGTCGCCTATGGAGTAACTGGCGAATATGAATGTGTTCTGACTTTGGACCCATAGACATTTGTTCTTTGACTTTCTTTGCTTTCCGGGTGAGACACCCACTCATTCCATCCGTTAGCCCCCCTCTGACCAAAACCCCACCCACCTCCGGCCCTACGATTCGCGTCTGTGCAAGAAGTTTGTGGTATCATTCCATTGGCATTGGCAAGCCAGAAGCAGAGACGGAGACCTTTTATTGTTTTGGTAACGTGAAAAAAGAATAGCATCGTCTAAATGATAAAAAACAATGCGCAAAGAAGTGTAAAAGTTGTGCTCCATATATATATATATATATGCATATATATATATATATAGATATTATAAAGCTGGAGGCCTGGGGATCTCGCAAGATCTGCGTAGCCCCCGTGGACGACGCCATGTTTGCTTAACGGTGCCAAAATAACCCCTTCGCATTTACGATGACTGTGGGTGGATGTTGGGTGGTTTTGCTCTAGCTGTGGCAGCCATTCCCGGCCAGGGTTTCAATTAAAACATCACCCGGCGCAAGAGATCCCCTCTGCCGCCCGCCACTTTGAAATTATTCAAGTGGTCAGATGGTGTTGTTCATTATTCCTGTAGTTGTTTTTGTAATTGTGCACACTCGAAGGGGTTGAAATGGCACATACACGCACTTCGAGTACATACGTATGTGTATGCATATCCTGGCAGACTCCGTTCACAGATACAAATACAGGCTACATCCGCTTACATTGGTAGCTGTGCGAGTGCTTCAATTCGAACATAATAAATTAATTTATCATCAGAAAAGAATCTCTGCCAGCTAACTGTAAAAGTTTCACCCTTGTAGAGAGGAAAAGCGAGAAAGAGATGGTCGCATGTGTGTGAGCTACCCGCCATGTGTATTATACACACATACTTGAATTAGTCGCTGCACGAACAAATGTCGCCTTCACATCCTTCCAGCCTTATTTTCCCCAATGTCCCTCCAAAAATTTCCGCCCTTCCCACACCCGCCTGAAAGTAAAGCCACAGACCGAATCGCAGTCCTTGTATCCGCTTCGAGTTTTTGAAAAGGAAGGGAATGGACTAAAGCCCCAACCAAGGACGAAGAACTCAGGACCCCTTGCAAATGGAGAATGAATAATGCGCACCAAGTGGGGTCCACACATTCGGCAGGACCCTGTTATTAATTGCCCACCTTCAACCGCGGTACGCCGCTTTTCCAACAAAAAGCAGTCCAATAGAGACTATTTAATACTGAGTCCTTGTAGTCCGATCTGGAGCAGAGCAAAGTGCAGAAAGTCATAGGTTGCTATATTAGTATATTATTATATAACACTACTAAATCGCAGATTCAACATCTATGCTATGTGGTCACTATTTGTTGTAAGAAAAATATCAGAATATTACGTACAACTTTTGTAATAGAAGTTCAAATGTGGAATGCCATACCTTGTTGAATTCGTAGCTTTATTTCCTATCTAGTGGCATTCTCAGCTAAAATTTTTTAAATTTCACGATTTTTCGAAAAAAAAACGTGATGTTACCCCTTATAAAAAAGTGAAAATATCGAAAAAAAATTATTTTTACCAAATCATCTAAAAATGCTAATGGGTCGTTAGGTTAGGTTATCAGCTGCAAAAAACAGTACGTTACGTATCCGTAAGTCTTAATTTTGCGAAGTTACAACTAAAAAACCAATAAAAAAATCGATAATTTTGGTTAAAAACATGGGTCGCGATTTTTAGTTAGAAAAATATCAGAATTTTACGTACAACTTTTTTAATGAAAGTTCAAATGTGGAATGCCATACCTTGTTGAATTCGTAGCTTAATTTCCTATCTAGTGGCATTCTCAGCTAAAATTTTTTAAATTTCACGATTTTTCGAAAAAAAAGTGAAAATATCGAAAAAAATTATTTTTACCAAATCATCTAAAAATGCTAATGGGTCGTTAGGTTGGGTTGTCAGCTGCAAGAAACAGTATGTTTCGCATCCCTGAGTCTTAATTTTGCGAAGTTACAACTAAAAAACCAATAAAAAAACGATAATTTTGGTAAAAAAAAAAGGGTCTTGATTTTTAGTAAGAAAAGTATCAGAATTTTACCCGCAACTTTTGTAATGGAAGTTCAAATGTGGAATGCCATACCTTGTTGAATTCGTAGCTTAATTTCCTATCGAGTGGCATTCCCAGCTAAAATTTTTAAATTTTACCATTTTTATATGAAAAAATAGTGAAAATTTCGAAAAAAAAAATATTGTTACTGAATCATCTAAAAGGGACAATGGGTGGTTATTATGTTGCCTATCTGTGCATCTAAATTTTTCGGACTTACAACTTAAAAACCAAAAATAATTAACTCTGATTCAGGCGAAAAGACATTCCAAAAATCCAGAAATTTGCCATAAAAATTTACATTTTCAAGACTTTTAAAGACGGCTTAAATAACCAGGCAACAATAACTATAAGTTGGTTTTCAGACACCTGCTACTGATTATGATCGCCTATAAACACTGCACACCATATATTCAAGTTGAAGTGAAGTCGATTCGTTCGATGTCCGTTTGCAACCGGCGAAGAGCCAGACGCGTCGAACTTGTTCGACCGCGAGCTGGCTCGAACTGGTCAGTGGGCGTCGATGGGTGTGTGTGTGTGTGTTTGTGGTGGTGGGTGGAGGGTTGCTGCCGCAGTCGACAGCGACTGCGCTGGCGGCGTCTCATGTGTGAGGTTCCGTTTGGGCAGTATTTCGGTCTCGCTTTCAGATGCCAGATGCCAATTGAAGTTTCCGCACATGACTATTGGAGCTGTTGGTGGTGCTTGGATTGGTCACCGGCTGGTCGAGTGGTCACGAGGGATTGCGGCAAGAGGGGGAGGTAGGTGGGTGACCAATGGGGGTCATGTACTGGGCGCTCTCTTTCTGTCGCTCTCATTTTCCTCCCTACATAGTTTCTTGTATTTTCGACCCATTTAGGCAGCGGAAATGAGAGCGCCACCTGGCGTTGGGTTTTGCCTACCCTTACTTGTAGGCAACATAATTTTTTCGTCGCACGATCGTTTCCGATTTTAATGGGTTGCCTACCTTTAGGCTCGAATGTAGGTTCCACGTTGCTATAAAATCATTTATGGGAAAATAAAAGTCGCTTTCGCTCTCTCGCTTACAGTTTTTCAATTGTATTTTTATATTTTTGTATTTTCGTAACACAGACAACTATCATTTAATTATTAATTTTTAAATTTGTGTTTTTGTTTTCCTTTTCGTATTCTCGTTATTGTTACTTTCAAAAAATTACACACATTTGAAAAATATTTTTGTTTTTTTTTTTCCGTTTTGTTTTTCCTTTAATTCGCTCCTTGCTATTGCTCTCGGCCAAATGAGACAATGTCTTGGTTTAATTTTTTTTAGTATAAAGGTTTCTTTTTTATAGCTACATTTAATTTTCTAAGATTTAATGATAGTTTTAGTTTGCTTCGTTTCGTTCCGGTTTCCGTTCGCCTATGCTCCTCTGCTTCTCGTGGAAGAAATCAGTATTGAAACCAAAAATGTTGCCAAATAAATCATAACTCGTGTGTTTTTTTTTTTTAATTTTCATGGATTTTTGTTTATTCAGTTTTCGATTTATATATATGTTCTATATATGTTAAACACAATGCATTAAAACCTCATTCTTAAATTTAGTACATGTCGAATTCGATAAATTATGCACGGTAAACTTCGTCGATATAAACTGTGGAAATCGCCGGTAATAAGGCAATTTGGGAAAATATAACTGCTTTAGTAGGGGGATTTCCAGGTGGGATTTTAGGGGACTCGAAACAAAACAAGGTTTAAACTAATGTTGCGCCTTTGAATTTTGCTCACAAAAATGTATTTTTACTACAAAAACAAACAATTAAATATTAATCAAAATTTTGGATCTCAATTTTTTTTTAGTTTCAATCAAATAACGAAAATCAACAGCAAAAAACAATTTATAAAAAAAATGCACTTTATCGTGTCCTTTTTTTCCGCCTTTTCATTGTCCGTTTTCCAGCTCTCTTTCGTCTTTTACTTTAATTCTGTCTTTTTTTTTGTTAGCAAGAAAACAATTTTCGTTCTCAGTTCTTCAGTCTTCTAAATCTAGTTGTTGTCGTTTTGTTTGTTTGTTTGTTGTTGTTTCGGTATTTTCTCGTTAATTGCTTTCTTCTATTTCTTATAATTCACTTGAAGTTTTACGTACAAATTTGCATCTTCATCTTTTTTCAATTTGCTGCTGCTTCAAAATTTATGCATGATTTTCCTTGTCAGCTTAGACTAAAATTGTTTAAAAAAAATTTGTGTTTTACATTTATATTTATTTATGTATGTAAAAAAATTTGATTATTTTTCGTTTTTTCGTTTAAATTACATTTAATAATAGAATTATATCTATGCAAAAAAAAAGGTAAGGAGAGGAAAGGAAATAAAATCAAGGGGAACTCGAATAAAACGAATACATATACGATAATCATGATTAGAATTAGATTTAGGATTTTTACAAGTGTTCGTCTTTAGTGCTAGGGGTCTAGATTTACTAAAAAATGTACATCGATGAAAAAAATATTCATTCATTCGCTCGCCCATATCGGTAATATTCATATAGTAATGCCTTTAAGTTTAGAGTATAATTTTGCTTATTTTTGTGGCTCGCTGGGAGCAGAATTTTTGCATATTTTTTTTTTTACGTTTAGGTTTAGTAGGTTTCTTTTTCATTTTATACAAATCCTTTCTCATTTTCTTACTTAGTCCTAGAAAATACACTGGAAAATGTGTGTCCACACAAGTACTCACTAATTGATTATATTATTACATTTACGTATATTTATATACTATATATATAAATTACAAGCACGAAAAAAAAATGTTGGAAAAAAATGTGGTGTGGTTTTGTTTTCGTTACAAAAAAAAGGTTCGAATCTTTAAAATTATATTACATAACGGTTATTGCTTTGGTATTAAATGCCTCTGGTCGTTTTTTTTTCGTCGCCTGGAAGGAGCTGGATGGGGGCTTTTTTCAAAAAAGTCATATTTACAGGGGGCTTGGTATATTTTTTGCTTTCTAAATCGTTTTAACACCTTTAGAAGATGCGCGACATGATGCGACTGCGACTGGTCTGTTGCTGCTGCGGCTGCTGCAGATGCGGCTGATGCTGTTGCAGTGGCGGTGGTGGCGCCAGCGGCACGGGAAAACCACTGAAAAGTCATGCCTCCTCCTTAAGCGATATGGGATGGACGCCGGTCATGCTGGAGGAGGCATTCGAGTCATTGTCGCCGCTCACGCTGCCCGGCAGTGAGAGATTGTGACCGCTGACGAACTGCGGCGGATAGCCAACGACGCCCATGGGCGACAGTTGTTGCTGCTGCTGTTGCGACTGCTGCGCCGCCTGGGCCTGTACCGCCTGAGCTTGTACCGCCTGAGCCTGCTGGGCAGCGGCCTGGATGTGCTGCGCTGCAGCCTGTGCCGCCTGAGCGGCGGCCACCGCATTTGCAGCCGCCGCCGCCTTGCCCTGGTTGACAACGCACTTGCGCATGTGCTTCTCCAGAGTCGAGGGCACGCTGAAGGGCATGTCGCAGAAGCGGCAGCGGTACACATCCTTGCCGGTCCGTCCGTGGGTCTTCATGTGCCGTGTCAGCTTGGAGCTCTGGGCGCAGGCGTAGGAGCACAGTTCGCACTTGTACGGCTTCTCGCCGGTGTGACTTCTGCGGTGCACTGTCAGATTCGAGCAGTTCTTGAACACCTTTCCGCAGAACTCGCAAGTGTCGTTGCGCTGGCGACTCTCCTTCTTGAGCAAAGGACCCTGGATCAGCGAGTTGGCTCCGCCCAGGCCCAGAGGCTTCAGCTTCAGGTTTTCGAACAGAGCCTCATTCCGGTGGAGAGCCTGCGACATGCCCCACCAATCTCCGCCGTCCATCTTCATCCGCTTGCTTAGCTCGAAGGGATTGGGGAAGGGATTGAAGAGCGGTACTTGGGAGGGAGCACCGCCATCCTGCGGCTGCTGGAACATGTTGCAGTTCTTGGCGAACTCATCCCGCAAACGCAGAGCGGCCACAGGCAGACCATTCAGCTTGTCGCTCAACGGAGCACCCGCTCCACCGCGATTATTGTTGTCGGCTGCTGCAGCAGCTGCTGCGGCGGCGGCGGCTGCCTCCTTGCGTCCCGACTCCTGGAGCGCCTGCTTGTAGGCCTCACTGTACTGGGCAATGTTGGACAAACCGAACTTGTCCATCAATTCACCGACCAGTGAAGTGGCTCCTGAACTCGTCGTCTTGGGACTCTGGCTCTTGCCATCGATACGATTGCTAACACTAAGGTCCTCTGCCTTATAGTCCATGTCCTCACACTCTTCCAGCTCATCCTCGTCTTCATCCTCGCCATCGAGGTCACCATCGCCATCGGGATCGTTATCCCCGTCGCCCAACTCCTCCTCCGACTCGTCGGGATTGGGATCCTCGTCGTTGTCGGCCTCATTCGTTTCTAGCGAATCGGCATTGCTGCCATCGTCCTGGTTATCCTGGTTGTCCTGATCATCCGCCGGACTGCGGTGCACCCGCATGTGCTTCATCAGCTTCTGGATGTGGGAGCACTCAAAGTCGCAGGCAGTGCACTTGTACGGCTTCTCGCCGGTGTGGGTCCTCTGGTGGATAATCAGATTGTTCTCGAAGCGGAACTTTTTGTCGCAGTAGCTGCAGGAGTAGCAGTGGGCAATTGGTTCCTGCAAGGACACATCTCCCGTTTTCGAGGGTGGCGTGCTCGCGGAACGCGGGGTGCTGGCCAAGATTAGTCCCAAGCTGCCATTTTCAGAGCTGGCATCGCCCAGCTTCTCGGGAGGAGTGAGGGAATGGGGTCGCGGGATTGTGGCCAGTTGCTGTTGCTGCTGCTGCGAGGGCGAGGGGCTCGCGAAATGCGGCGATTGCTTCTGTCGAGGACTCGGCGAGCTCGAGTTAACAGTGCTGCCAGCTCCAGGGCTTGTTGTGCCCGCAAGCTGACGCAATCGCTGCGAGTAAAAATCCATCTGCTGGGGTTCCAATTTTAGGGAGCCACCAGCTCCACCAACCAGACCGGGTGTTATCTGCTGTTGCTGTTGCGATTGCTGCTGGGACTGCTGTTGCTGCTGTGCGGACTGGAGTTGCTGCTGGGCGCCTTGTTGTTGCTGCTGCTGCACCGCCTGCTGCTGTTGCTGCTGCTGCTGGGAGCTCAGAGATGGTGGTGGCAGGGCAGCCGGGGGCACCGATCCCCTCTGGCTGCCACTGCTGCTCGACGATGGAGGACGTGGCTCACCCGAACCGGAGACCACGCCACCCACCACCTGACCATTGGCATTGAACTGCGCCTGAGCGGCGGCAGCGGCGGCGGCCAGGTTGAAACCATGGTGGCGGAACTGCTCGCTCACCAACTGCTCCATGCGGTAGTGATCGGCGGGCGAGGGGCGTCCAAAGAGCGGCGCCACCGTAGGAACTACATTTCCGGCCTGGGCCAAAGCTGGTGGCAGTGGCATGCGCAGCAGCTGGAAGGGATTGGCGTGCATAGCCTCTGGCGGCGGCAACAGTGGATGATGACGCATGCCAGCGGCCATGGCCGAAGCCAGATTTTCTCTTTGTTGCTGCTGCACGCGCTGCTGTTGCTGCTGTGCCTGCTGCTGCTGCAGCTGCAACTGCTGCTGTTGCGGTGAGCCAATGCTGCTGGTGTTGCTAATGCTGCCACCGCTGGTGTTCACCAGCGAATTGGAGCAGGTGGAGCTAACGGAGGTGGACAGAATGGTCGAACCTGCTGCTCCCAGCGGACTGCTCCTCTTGGCCGACGATGTAACTGCAGGATTGGGACTGACCGCTGGCTGTGGACTCGCCAGACCGGAAGCGGATGCTGCTGCAGCGGCGGCGGCCAAGGCCAGAGCACTGTTGTTGAGGGCAGCGGGTGTGGCCACCGTCAATGTGGCTCCTCCTCCGGGACTCTCCACGTAGATCTTGACGCCGTGCGAGTGCTGGACGTGCTGGATGAGGCGCCAGGCGGAGGTGTAGCGGGTTTTGCACGTGGAGCACGTATAGTTGCTGGGTTCTGTAAAATACAACAATAGCAGTATGACGTTTAGTACACAGTACATAAATAATTGGAGTAAATTAATAAACTAGCCTAAAAGAAACTTTAATTTCCGAGCACTTTAAATTGCATTACCAGCTTAGCTAGAAGTTTGGACGCGCACATTTTGGTTGCCTGGCAATTTCGTTATTAATTATTAATGAGCATTTTGCGGAGGCGCGGATCCTAGCCAGTATTTATTTATTTATTGATTTTGCAGCGCGCGCGGTTGGCATGCCAAAATGCGCCAGGACACGCATGAAACCCGGGACGGAGATTGCCAATATAGCGTAGGATATTGCTTCATGCAAACGCACACATACTGGCGCACACACATGTGTGTCCTTTAGTTTGCTGCGGTTTTGTCGCGACATTTGTTAATTTGCCATGGCGGAAATGGCAGCCCTAAAAACCACCCACCAAATGTCCTGCGTCCTGTGCCCCGTGTCCTGTGTCCTATGTCCTATGTCCTGCGACACATGTGCCGCCTCGCGCAACAGATGTAAAATTGGAAAATTTATGAAAAATGTGCAAAGAAGACACTTTTCCTGTTCGCTTCTCCCGTTTTTTTTATTTTTTTTTTTTTTTTAGTTTGCGTCGCCACTAAAAACGAAAATTTCTAATAAATAAAAATTGAAAGCCAAGGCGAAGAGGGCTAAGGATCTGGCCACATGTCGCCACCGAGGACAACAAGGTGTTAATGCCATCGAAACTATGGCGAACGAACTACCCCCGTGATGAGGACGCACTCTGCATTTAAATGACGCCTTTAAAGCGCACAGAATGAACATTTTCCGAAAATTATCCATAAAAATGAATGGAAATGGAAAGGCACGAGACAGGACACGCATTCTCCACACTTTTCCTTTTTTTTTTTCTTTCCTGTACAATTTTTTATGGGAATCCACATTAAACTTGTGCTGGCAGGGGGCAGAGAACTGAAACAGCTTCCTGGCGCTGTCAAAGGTGAGTCGTGTTTAACATGATTTCGCCGCGACCCTTTGGCAGCGGGATCAGGATCGGGATCCTGAGATCAGGGATCGCTGGCCCGCATGCCACAGGAAATGCAAATGAATTTGACAGATAATACGTTTTCAATGCCTCATCCCCGTGAAAAAACACAAGGAGCAACCCTTGAATACTGCCAGCGGAAAGGGTTGTGCGATCGCCGAGCCACCAAAAAAAAAGAGGTAAAAGTTGTCGAAAAACATCAGGCATTATTTGTCTGATCCTTGATCGCACAGCTCGCGATGCGCACGCGCTTCAATATAATCATATAGATAAAAAAAAAAGGAAGAGAAGAGCGAGCGGGTAAAACACAAAAGGCGCGGGTTTGGCACGTTCTGATTCTGTCAGCTGTCGAATGCGGGAAGTTTCGACACGGAAAATAAATTTAAATATTATTATATTATATTTTGGTATAATATAATAATTATATTATTATTTGGCAACATAAAAAAAAAATGTGAAAAAGGTTGCATTATTAAAGCAGAAATAAGGTTATTAGGCCGAGAAAATTTCAAAACAATAATATATTCATGTCTTGTGCGTAGAATTTTCAGCTGCTGTTTCAATATTCTTTTTTTTTTCAAAATGATTTGCTAGGTTTGCATCAAAATTATTTAATTAATATTCCTTTTCAAAAAGTTTACTATTTTTCACTCTGCACTTCTCGCAGACAAAGAGCGCGGATATCCCGGCACCGGAAATGGCAAATTGACCGCCAGGAAGTGCACTCGTCTCACAGTGCGTATGAGCGATTTTACCAGCGGGTGGCGATCAGAAAATGAAAGGGTTGCGCGCGTAATGGGATAATTGTTGCAGCTTCGCCAACTGTCAGCATCCTAAGCCAGCCAGTCGGTCTGTGTGAATCCTTTTCCGGCTTTTTCCGCACAAAGGACAAAAAAGGACGTGGGACACCACCGGGCGACTTCTAATCCTCCGCAGGACGTGGAGTTGCATGAACCGAAGGCATTAGCCATTGATTTCGACCACTCGACCATTCGCTGGTGTTTTATACACTCAGCTTTCTCTCCTCTCCTCTTCTCTTATCTACTGTTTTTTTTTTTTCTTTTTGGCTCAGTGCCAGCATGAGTCAATAATTGCGGTCTGAGCCATAACCCACCCGCCCCATCTGAGCTGTGACCCTTAACCCCTTAACCCTTAACCCTTGATGGGGTTTCATTGTCGCTGCGGTCGCGACATGCTGAGCCTCGAAATTGATAATTAACACGGCGCGCTGACAGGTGAAAAGTCCTGTGGCAAGGACATGTTGCATTTACATTTTTGCAACAAATATCCATTTTGTTGACAGTTGGCTTTCTTTTATTCAACGAGCACTGTGGCTGCCTGGTTGGTTGCCATGGCGTATTTATAATTACCAAATGGCCAACAATGGCCCAAATGGAAGGAGTTAGGTTGGACAGCCCAGTAAAGTAAAGTACAGAACAGAACAGAAAAAAAAAAAAACAAAAAACGAAAGGAAAAAAAAAGAGAAAAAAGGCAGAACAATGCGTAATTAACGCAGCTCTGTGCGAGTTGTATCTGTGTATCTGTATTTCCAGATGTATCTGGATCTGTATCTATATATCTGTGCATCTGTGTGACTTGTCAGTTGGCATTGTCAGAGTCAAACAACTTTTTGCCGTATTGTCAGTGACTTTTGTTGTTCGCTGTTCGTGTCAAAAGCGCAAAAGTTCAAGGGTTAAATGGCGTATGTGTAGCTTGTGCCTTTCCCCCCCTAGCTATCTATTGTTTCTGTCTATCTATATATCGCGATATATATTCATCCCAATTTTTAAGGCCAATTTGATGTTGTGAGTCAATCGCTTTTCGGCTGACACACGACCTTCGCGATGATTTCATATGCTGACCTCTCTTGGGCAGTTAACAAACAACAGCGACAACAACAAAAAGCAACGGACAGGGCACCTCTTTCAGTGAGTTCAAGTAGAGGGAATTCTTGTACTTATATTTATTTTATTTTGTTTTTTATTCCCTTAAATATCCCTTGTTGTTTTGGCCCGCTTTTGTGCGTGTGTCAAGTCCAGTGCGATGTCCTTTGTCCAGTCAAGTGGCCTTTCACCCCCTTTGGCATTCCTTAGCTGCTGTTTTTGAGGCATTCAAATTACCCTCGAGGGCAGCTTCCGAGCTACAGCGCTGCAGAGCTGCGGCTTTATTGTCCTGCCTGGTTACCCTTAACCGTTGCCATAGTCCTTGCTTGTTTTTTTGTATTGCTGTCTTTGGCTTTTCATCATCATTTGCATTGAAATGTCAAAGTCAAAGGCCAGGGAAAGAGAACGACACACAGAGAGAGAGAAGTAGAGAGTCGGGGCTTCGATTGTCGCCGCTGTCCGAGTGTCCTTTTTCGTCCTGCTGCCACTGCCACAGCCGCTGCAGTTTATCAGCATTGAGAGCTGCGCTTTGAAGTCCGCAGTCCGCTGTCCGGACTCCATATTCCGTTGTCCATAGTCCACAGCCCGCAGTGTCCGCGCTTTTTTCCCCGTATTATTATTTATGTGTACTTTTTTCTTAGCCCATTGCCCCTGAAGAAGAACCAGGGGTTTGGGTTTGCCATGGTTCGGTTTTCGGTTTGGTTTCGTTCGGTGTTTTTTTTTATTTAATGCAGCTGCAGCTTATCGCCGAGGGCCCGCGGCCCGATCATCACATCAAACACATTTTTTATTCGACCCTGCTTCTGCTTTGGAGGGAATTTTAATTTTGCCACCCAAATATGCGCCATGCTATTTTGGCAGAATGGGAAAGTATGGCTACCCTAGACCGGAGTTGGGTGGACTCACCTGTGTGGACTGTGTTGGCCTCGGCATCGACCAGCTCCATTTTGGGCCGCTTGGCCAGCGAGCGCTCCTCCATCTCCTCATCGTCATCATCATCCTGATTTTGATGATGGTTGACGCCCTCCTCATCGTAGGGTTCCTGCTTGACCTTCGCCTGTTTCGGCTGCGACTGCTTATCCTGCCGATCCTGCTGCTCCTCCATTTCGCAGCTGCTGTCGCCGGAGGATTGCCGCTCAATGGCCGCTGGACTGGAGGGGGCGGCATTCGAATCGAGGGTGGTGGCGCCCGTCTCGCTGTCCTTGGGCGTGGTATTGTCGTTCTCTGTAAGAAGCATTAAAGGGGTCAGCTTATTAGTACACTGAGAGAAACCAATACATTTAACTACTACTACTCGTAAATGGAGAGCAGAGCTATAAAAAACTAACTTGCTAAACTTGTGATTGACCACTCACCGTCTACTAAGCGTTTGGGTGTGCTGCTGGCTCCGTCGGCCAAAAGGTCCGCCGGACTCGGTGGTGGTGTGTGTATCCTAGATCCGCTGGCCGTACTGCTGGCCGCCGCCGCTGCTGCTGCCGCCGCTGCTGCTGCTGCAACAGCTGCTGCCGCTGACGCTGGAGCGGATTTGCGGCCGGATATGGGGGCGGAGATCGAGGGGCGGCGGTTGACAAGGCTGAGCGGGCGACCTTCCTCCGCGTCGCGATCCATCTGCGGATTCTGGGTGGCGCACTGGCCATAGTTCTCCTTGTTGCACTGCAGCACCTTGTGCTGGATGAACTTAACAATGTCCGAGAGGGCGAACGCCTTCTGGCAGGCGCCGCACGTGAGGATGTCCTGTGTGGCCACGGCATCGTTCTCTGTGGAGTCGGAATCTGTAAGAAAAAAAAAAGAGAGAACAGTTTGGGATTAGCTTAGTTGAGTTAATAAATATTCCCTCCTCTTTATTTAGCCCATTAAGTTGGCTCAGTTCGGCATGCCGAACGGCTTCATTAATTGTTCTCAGTGCAAGTGAAAATCCCCTATTTACATTTGGACAGATAAGCAAATATGCTCGTTCCGGAGGAGTGAGGCCCATGCCGCGAATGCCAATCTCTGTGCACTTTAATTTATTTGCCAAATGCCAGGGAACAATAAAAATAGCCCAACAACCGCCCCCAAACCGCCAGTATTTGCATATATGGGTGTGTGGAAAAGGAGATTCCGATTCCCAGCTCTGAATTTAGGACTTTGGCTTTGGTTTTTGGTGGTGACGGTGGCGGTGGCGGCGGTGGTGGTGGTGGTGGATTGATTGTGTGCATGACCATAAATTCCAGTAGCTGTGCAATTAATTCGACTGCTTTTTGCCACACATACATAGTTAAAGTATCTGCGGTTGTCATGGCTTATCTGGCCCAGAAATTAGCAACACCAGTGCATAGCAAGCAAGCAAGCATAGAACTTAAGCGCCCCGAAGGCAGTTAAACTTTTGTTTTCGATTCCATCGACAGGACTTGATTGACCAGAAAGGCTTTGTGGTGGCGTGGGGAAATATGGAAGAAATATAGAGTGAAAAAACGCAAGGGGACTCTTTGTCGCCCCAGGATACTCGGGGGAAAAAGTTGAAATCGAAAATGCACAAGTTTTCGGTCAAGCTAAACTTTTTTCCTTTTTTGTTTTTATTTGGCATCCCTTCACAAACTATAATCACACAAGTACAACTCTTGTATTTATACCGTATCCGTAGAAACTATAATCAGAACACTAGTAATATTTTTTTATATCGCACATTTTCCCCATTTTTTTTTATCCATCCAATTGGGATGGGTGACTTTAATCGAAGACATCATCCTCAATTACAGGACATCGCCGCCCCATTCCACGCCCACAGTTGTCAATTAGGAAATAGATCTATGAATTATTGACTCCCTGTCGCTTTGCCACTTGTTTTCTATACATATATTTTTTATGTCCATTCCGGGGGCAGTTCGAACAATTTGCGGTTTGCCCGGGTCCAAACAACAATAACTAATGCGCCCTAAGCGTGGATATTTTGCCCGCCCTGCCAATTGTCCTGCCAGGAGCTACGCTTTTTTTTTTATCAATTGATTGTCCTGCGACGAGGACTAGGGCGAGGGTGATATATATACACACATGTGAACACACGATGATGTAGCCTCTAATTTCTGCTGATTGCCTGGGTGGGCTACGCTCAATTTTCGCTTTTATTTTTTGTTCATATATGCTATTTTCCTTCCCAAAAAAAAATATGTTTTTCTCTCCACCCTCCGTCCTGTTTGACCTTTTTTTTTTGTTGTCCGGGCATTTTACGGCTGATTATTAGTGGTCTTATTTATTGATTGGCCGGCATGCCATTGGCCAGGCCCAAAAAGAAAAAGAAAAAAAAGAAACGCGGAACAGGTAAGTGCAAAGGTGAGCTGCTCTTTTACCTGCTGTCTCGCGGCTAAAGGGGCGTGGTCGAGCAAAAGAAATGGCCGGGGGCGTTGCCCGATGATATTTGCCTAAGCGATTAGATTAGATGTTTGCTCACAGATTAGCAAAGACAGCAGTCACAGACTGCAACTTACGATTATTTATGAAAAGGAAAACTTATTGACAGCGTGCACAATATTGCGCCAGCTGAAGAGGGTTAATAATGCTTAGGAGCCAGGGGGGCTGAACAAAAAAAAAAAAAAAAGAAGTGAACAGAGAACAGGAGAAAAAGGTGAAAGGGTGTGAAGCTGTCAAATGTGTCAGTCCGCCTGACAAGTGTCAACAGAGTCCTTGCCAAATAGATTTCATAAAAGTGCCAGCTTACCGAGACCGTAAAGTCATAAATTGCATTAACCCTTTCGGGCAGTGACCAAATCGAATGCGATTTAAGCAGATCAAATAGTCAATATATACTCGTTTATATGGGTAGGACAAAGGACTGGATTATTCTATTAATATTTGATATTTTATTTTCATAAACGAAATCTGGAAGTTTTACCACACTCCTACCACCCAATTACCGAGTAATTTGCTATGCATTTCCGATCTCCTGATAAAGTTTCACATTTTTGCTAGCTGCGAGAATCAGAATTTATTAGCTAGTGTGATGTCATTGGCATCTTTTACCCTCTTGCATATATGCGTAATTAATTCAGACATTTTCTCCCCGCATTAACAGAAGGAAAAAAAGCCGAAGAAAATAAATTGAAGTGCGTCGATTTGTTAACCGCGCAGCTTAAGTCAAATATTTACGAGCTGCGACTTTGGCCTAAAGCACTCCTGGCCATTTAATGCAAGCCTGCGGCCATTAATATCACCCCCCCGCCCCACCAGACATTGGTATATATTTATATATAGTTGGATGTATCCTTAGGGGTAAGCCAAGTAGGACAATTAAGAATTAACATATTAATAGAAGTTTTGCGCAAATTATCAGGACAAGAAAATATGAAATTCGTTCAACTTCTTGTATTTTTGTTATTTATAACGTTCTCGTGTTATTGACTGCCCAGGGGATGGGGGCGTGGCAGGCCGAAAACAATACGTTGATTGTGCTAATTTATGCCCCCATCCTGGCAGAAACACACACATGTGCAGAGCCAAGGAGTCGAAGGATTCGGTTTTATGGCCCAAAGGTTATGGGTGTCTGCTCTATCTGTGGGGATGCCATAAAAACCAGGCAGAGAGCGCCACACGGTCGTCCTCGTCGTCGGCTGTTTTTAGGTGCTCGCTTTCGTAGGACGCAGGACGAAGGACACAGGACCCCGATGAAAAATGGCGTCAGCCACGAAAAACTGGACCAACTATCCTATCTGTGGGCAAAATGGTGGAAGACAGCGAAACTTGCGCCTCTTTAAGCAATCACAGTTGTTATTAATATTAAAGTAGAGAATATGGCAAGGAAAAAGACAGTATGTATATGTATCACCATTCATTTGCAATCACTTTGCCTTCAATGCTGCAAAATCGAAAACTAAAGACAGCTGAATGGTTATCCAAGTGCTCCACTTCGTTGACGGGTTGTTAAATAAAAAAACAGAGTAGAAATAATAATAACGAACGCCCCGAAAATGCTGAGTAAATATTTAAAGACAACGCTCTTTTTTTTTTTTTTGTTATTTCGACTTGTTGTATTGTTTTTTGGCCAACTCATTTAAAAGTTTAACAACAAAAAAGGGTTAAACAAATTCAAAATTCTGTGGCAGGCGATAACAGTCGGCGTGGGCGTAGTGGTAGTAAGTATATATATAAATATGTAAGTGTTGTGTCCAACAGGCGGTTGAATTTTTCTTTTATTTTATTTATTTTTTTTTTTTTTTGGCTGACAGTGACAAAGCGACGTCAGCAGCTGAAAAACTGAAAATCAACTGGAGTCGGAGCGGCCCCCGGACTTAATTTGTTTAAACAAATTATGTGTGGATAACATAGCGATACGGATACGTGGAAAGGTGTTTAGCAGCTGAAACTATAACAAACAGAGCGCGATATATCGTACACATGCACATAGTGTTTTATATTATATATGTACATATATATGGTACCGCCTGAAATTACAATGATTTCTGTTGTGCGGGGGCGCAACAAATACGAGTATCGAAGCCCCGAAGCCTTATCACACCGGTCGCCTTCGCAAAGTGTTTTAGCATACAAAATTTGGTTTTATTTGCCTACTGTCCCCCAATAGAGCTCGTTTTCATGGTGGCTCGCGGGGTTCACGGGGTTTTGGGGTAAAAAAAAAAAAATAAATAAAAACGAGGAGAAGAAGCGGTTAGCCAAAAGCTAGCGCTGACTGCTGATAACACCCGCATATGGCGGCAAGGTAAGCGACTGGATATCTGGACAAACAAATGAGCAAACGAATGGAACCCCGACCGTAAAACCGGAGACCGCAGACCCGTAGACGGACGGACAAACGGACGGTACGAGCCCACAGTTACCCCGCCAGGTTGAGTGAATGAGCCATATGCAAATATGGTCGCGGCCTGGAATCGGGCATTAACATATAGTCCACGTGTGCGTCTGTCTGTGTGTTAAAGCTGGACACACATGGCGACTGATAAGCCAAAGGAAATGGGCACAAGGTATGGGCACAACAACATTAAATAATAAAAGAGCATTCAACCGAAAGTGCAATACAAATATATAGCAATTAATATTTAAATATAGCCAGGTGAAAACTTAAATGTATGATAGTTAGTATGTTTAAATTTAAACAGCTTCTCATGTTTTTGCTTTGAATTTTTTTTTTATTTATGGGAAACTAAAGCCTAGTTAATGCCACACATTAACAAACTAGATAAGGTATTATTGATATATTATAAATATAGCTCATTTCCTTTCAACTATTCCAGGTTTGAGTAGGTTATCTAGTTTTATTCTAAGAATCTAAGAAGCGATTAAGTGCAACTGTACTTCCGGTTAGCTAAAATCCAATTGGTCTTTTGAAGTCGTGCGTTGTTTGAACATCCGTTTGTAATCGAAATGTAAGTTTGAGGTGGACCGATGGCAAAAGACCCGCTCTATTTGCTTAGAGCCAATGAAATGTTCCCATTGTTGCTCTCTGCTCACTTCTTTTGATAAGACATATGTGTGGCTTGTAAGTTTTACTTTTCATTTTCAGGTCGTTGTTTTTTACCCTGCTCGGTTTTTTTTTTCGTTTTTTGTCGCTAAAATATTTGTATTTGTATTGTGAGCAAGGTGCAGAGAGGCGATATAGAGAAGTTTGTTTTATTTCCCGAAAGTCAACGACAGTCACGACGGACATATGTAAATATAGCTGCGATCCATATAGGTAGGTAAGTAGGTTGCCCCCTCTTTACCCACACTATACACCGCTGGGTGTGTGTGCTGGTGTGGGTGCGGGCGTTGGCTTATTGTTGTTCTGGTTGTTCTTCCCAGTACAGCGCGCTTATCAAAAATTGTCCGCACATTTGCCCGGTTTTTGTTGTTATTTTTTTTTTGTTGTTTTGTATCTATTTGGGGGACAACATAGAGCGACAACGGCAAATGATTAAAGAGACACCCATGAACACCATGGTAAAAAGAAGTACCGCAGCAAAACTGAACAGAACAGGAAGAGCTGTTATAGGAATTTCTGAGAAGTTCCAAGAAATGCTGCGGTTATCTCCGTCCAAGATACACGCCTCTGGGCAATTGCTTATTGGGGAAATATTTTGGGTGCTCTTGATTATGATATAACAACGATTTTAGGGTTCGGTCACTCAAGGCATACCACAAATTAAACTAATGAGCTTTTACTGTTTTTAATTTTAAACTTACGGCTCAGCGAACGGAATCCATGATCCTCACTGATCGACAGCATTTTGTTGTACATCTTGATTTTTGTATAAAAAAAAAAATATTGTGGTGTCTTGTGTTTTGTTTTTTATCTTGTTTTGTTTTACGTTTCAAACTTTTAACACATCACAAGTTATTGTTGTTTTTGTGGTTTTTGGTTTAAAAAAAATAGTTTTGGCATTGAAAAAAAAAGTGAAAGGCACAAAAAGATTGTAGTGACAGACACACACGATCGTAGGTAATCCAATTGTCCTGCGTGTGGTTGTCCTAGAATGTTTGGTTTTTCTTGTGTTTTTCTTATATTTGATGAGCACTTTCACAAGACACGAAGCGGTAACACAGTAACGGTAACGGCTGCGTATCGGTTGCGTATCGGTTAAACCGTTTCGAGTGATTGTGGGGAATGCGAGTTAATGTTTCGTAAATCGACGTGTTTGTCGGCCGAAGGATCTAAATCTGATTTGAGGTCGTGAGCAGTGTGTTGTTGACCCCTCGGAGGCTTCACGTGGACTGACAACTAGTTGGCTTCCTGGGACGCTCGAGGGTCGACGGTCGTCGAACGTTCAATCCTGCCGCTGAGGCTGTGCCGTCGCCGTCGACGTCGGCAGAGACAGCGTTTTTTACTCACACACAGCGCACACACACCGCTCTTCATTCCCTTTGACCCTCGAGGGTCGGGGCTAAAAAAAAAAAACCATATAGGAAAAAAAACGTGTGTAGTCACCACTACACACACACACGCGCGTGCAGGGGTTGCTGGCCCGTCTCCCTCTCTCCCTCTCTCACTCATGCCCTCTGTACCTCTCCCTCGCACATGTTCGAGTTGCGAGTGGACCAAAGGCAAAATATATGGGAAATAGGGGGATGAATTCATCTCTGGACGACTACTGTCCGTTGATGCCAGCGTCTACGCCGACCGAGGCAGCGACGGCGACTACGACTGCTCCCCCGTAACCCCCCCCCCCCCATACCTTCTAAAGGAAAAATCTGTCTACTCACATGGATAAAGGAAAACTATCGACTGTCCGCCGCTAATCGCTGCCCAAATTGAGCTGTTACGCACAGCAGAGGGTTAAAACGCCGGCGAGGGAGTGTAACTATAACTATGTCATGAGCATAAAGATTGGAACAGGGGGAGCAGCAGTAAGGGTGTTGATAGAGCGAACGGGTTGTCGGGCAGCGAATAACTGACCAATGACAGGGTCGCACTTGGGATCCTAACTAAAGATAGGCCTTAGAAGTGCCACAATAAAATCATAATTTAAAGTTCAATTATAACATATTGATAAAAGTTGAAGTATTTTAGGCTTAACTAAACACTCTTTCAAAAACACCAGGAAATTTTTTGTATATTCATATTACTTTTCTGAAAATCTACCAATTATGTTCGAATTCGAAAAAGTAATTCTTTAGGCTAATTAAATGAATAAATGCAATAATATCCTAGTCCGTAGAGGTCATAAAAGGTTATGACAAGCCAAAGATATGGATTAGGTTTGTTATTTTGAAGTCAAGCCTAGAAATAATTTTCGTATCTCGAAAGAATAATTACTTCTTATTGGCTATTCTTGATTAAGATACTCGTCCGCTGTTAAAATCAGTACGAAGTGTTTGAAATTAGTTTAGTGGGCATATAGAGTTCTGTAATACCATACTATGAAGTTGTTAGTTTTAGATAGTTTCTAGTTCTTGGATATCGAGTTTAGCAAGGGGATCAGATTTAGTTCGTTCATAAAGCAGGAGGGACATTGGTGTAGCAAGGGGAATGCTCGAGTTCCGTTTTAGTTGAGTGAGCTATTTATGGAGACAATGCTCCACAGATCCTGGAAACGTCGGAGTTCCTTGAACTCTCTCTCTCTCTCTCTCTCTCTCTCTCTCTTTCTCCAAATCTCGGCATCGTTTATCCCAGCATGGGATGTGCGCAGTTCTCTCTGGAGTTCAGATCGCGGAAGCTGCGCAATAAGTGTGGCGACCAGCCCCGATCTCAGAACCCCCCTTCCCCCTGAATACATATATCTAATAATAGACGGGATTCGGGGAAGGAGATGAAGATGGAGATGGAGATGGACAGGCGGATGCGTAACATTCTCTAAGATTCTCTTCTTCTGCCTCGTTGGTTAATCCTTTCCCATTGTCACGAGGGTAAACGAATTTTTTTGTTCCTCATGTGTGTTGTTTTTTGTTTTTTTTTATGTTTTTTACTAAACCATACCACGGGCATAACGAACCCTGGTTTTTTTGCGCGCGCTTTTGATTTACCCCTCGGCAGGACTAAGACGCGGCGGCGCTTGCGCAGATGCGAGCTGCCTTGTAAAAGGATGCTGCTAATGTCCTGGAACGCTAAGAAGAAGGCAAAACAACAAAAAAAAAAAACTGGTCCCTGTCCTTTGTGCGCTTTAATCAAACGCAAAAGGGGCGGAGGGGAGGACATCCAGGCACAGGACATCCAGCCCGCGTCCTGTCGCCTTGCAATTATTTTTTATGCAATTTTTACCGATCGCCGCCTGCTTTCCTCAAAGTTTCCTTTTGTGTTTCTTTCGATTTCCTTTGTCCCGGGGTAGTGTGATTTTTTTTTCCCAACCGTTCTGTTTTGCAACCCCCTAAGGATCTGCGGAGAGTTGCGAATTCTGTGAGTCCTGCCCGAGTCCAGGTAGCCTCACTGTGTGCGTCGTGTGTGTGTGTAACGGCATTTTTTGTTCTATGCAAATTTTTTTTCCTTCCCCGATATTAATTTTTTATGCCCCTCGTGCGTGTCCTTATTGTTTTTTTCTCGTCCTCCCGATTTTGGATGTGTGTGTGTGCGCGCCTTGGGTTTCCTTTTTCCGTTTTTTTTTTTTTACTTTTGGGTGGTGGCCAAGATTTTCCCAAGATATGAATCGCGAGGGTTGGGGTGGCGTTTGTGTCACATGTGAGGCAGGCAAAGGTTTTTTTCGCCTGATTTAGATAGAGGGTCCTGGACGAGGACAAGGACGAAGCAGCCGGCGCAGCTTCGCATTGATTACCGTCGCTTTTTTAATTCAATTCAAACAATGATAAAAAGGAAGATGGTCTTGGGTTTCGTGGGTCTCTCACCCTAAGACGGGCAATTGTCGTCTCCCCTCCTCGGATGTTGAATTTTTTACCTTTGCATTTTTTCTTACATTTGGCTGTCATTCTTTTGGATAATTTTCCCTTGATATTCACGTTTTCCTGGGCCAGCAGCTTTGGTTTAAATGAGCAAATCTCACTGGAAATGCATTCGTTTTTAACGGAAAATTTATGGCATACAGGAAGGGTGACCGGTTTTCGGGGGCTTTGCTCCTTTCGGTTTTTGTCAGATTTTTTGGTTTTCTGGGTTGGCTGGTTTCTGCGTGTTGCAGATAAAAATCCTGTGGCAAGGACTTGGTATTTTTTTCTAGCAAAAAAAGCGTTGAATGAATATGGAAATTTGATCGGTTTGTAACGGTTTTACTAGCGGATCAGCTAAAAAACTTCGAAAAATGCAAAAAGCTAGCGAACATAAATTAAATTCAACAAAAAATATGTTTTAAAAGAAAACTTGTTTGTCCTGCGAAAGTTCTTTTGCAACCAGATCTTGATTTTCATACTTTTTATTTTTTTTTTCAATCTCATTTGCTTTAGAATTTAAACAAAGAAAATTAAAGACTCTTAGTTTATGGGATTTCCTGAAATTAATTTGAATTCCCAGAAAACTTGCACTTTCATATACCCAAATCCAGTTTCTTTGATCAGTTTCGGGTGCAACCGTTCGTTATCTGTTCTTGACCCTCAACCTGCTGATGTCCTCCTTGAGAAACTCACAGGACTTCTTTGTTGTTGTGATTGGATTTGTCATCTTCACGCATCATGTTGGTCGGTCAAATCAATCAGCTACCCGGCATCGTCGTGTATATATATATATATATATATTTTCCAATATTTTCGACCTTTGTTTGGGAAACGGTTGAGTGGACCTGGGAGACATTTGCTAATTCTCAAAAGTAAGGTGAAACACGTCACTCTGCATAATGGACCCAAAAAAGGTGAAAGAGTGTAAGGGAGAAACTCCGAAATTATGATTACTTTTGTACCAGTGACAATAATTGTTCGAGGTGCTCCTTTCACGATCATCACGATGATGAAATGTTGTCGGCGGACGTGGACACAGGTCGCTTCGGTCCCAAAAGACCGCTCAGACACTCTCACACACACACACACAGACACAGACACACGCACACACATGGTAGATATATCTGGTATAGCAAGGGGCATCAGATACAAAACACGCAGCGTTACAGATACAGATACGGATACACAAAGGCGCTGCCCAGATGCGAATGCCGAGATATGGAATTGCGGGGGCGAGGGACAAAGCCACTAAATAGCTGCACGTTGGACAGACTTGCATCTTGGACATGCCAAACGATTGGAGATCGGAGAAGGAGGTGGAGGAGGAGGAGGAGAAGAAGAAGGTGGAGGCGGAGGAACTGGAACTTGGGGTTTCTCTGGGGAGTAGCATCATCATTGACACGCAGATTGTGCAACTACAAAGGCGCATTTCAGGCCAACCAATGTCCAAGGTCCAGGGTGAAAATACACAGAAAAAAGAATATGAAATTGAATATAATGAAAACGAAAATTAAGAAAATACAACAACAAAATTCAATAAATTCTGGCTGGAAAATTATTAATTATTGTGAAAGGGAAAACTGTATTTTTAACTAGAGTTGCATTATTTTCTCTCTCTGTAAACGCACACATTGAAAACTTTCTTCGCTGACGGCTTTTGTGTGGCAGGTAATGAAAATAGGAAAATAAGCTGAGCGGCGAGCGTATGACGACAATTACTCAAGTGACATCTCCATCAGCGAACGGAGATCTCTTGGTCGCCGGTGAACATGGACGTGGACGTGCCCATCTTTTGGCCTCGACTTTTGGACCTGGTCAAAAGGGGCCTTTAAAACTGAATGGTTTGCAGCCGTAGGTGTTGTTGCCCCATTTCGGATTTACAGACTGAACCGCAGCCTCAATGCGGCTGTTTCTGCCGTACGTGTCTCGCATATTGAACGACTATAACTATATATCCCACAGCCGAAAGAAAGCAACGGCCAAAAGCCAAAAGAAACGAGGAATGCGGTGGCTATATGCCATGGCGAATGGTCTACGATTTCGATATTTATGGAGTAATCAGAGACTTCGATTTATGTGATGGTTCCGAATCAGCCCAAGTTGGCGAGTCGGTCTTTGAGACGAAGGAAGCCTAACGTTAACGCGCTATAAGTTTTATTATTATCTTATTTAACACGTTTTCTCTCATATAATGTATAGCACACATATACTAAAATCTAAGATAGTTAAATAGAAAATTGCCTTAACTAACTAGAAAGTCATCTAACAATTCGATTCTAATAATCCATATACGAATGTATTGTACAACATCTGGAAACCTGGTGAGATCCTTTATCACATTGCCGCATCTTCTAATAGACTAATGGGCGTGTCATTGCCTACAACACCCACAAATGTCCTTTGCTCAACGAGGTGATTTATCCGCAATAAAATCGAGGACAACAAGAGTAAATGTTTTCAAAGTAAACACAGGCAACCTGGCGAGTTGGCTGACCATTTCAGGATTGTCCTAAAGGGACAATAGCGGCAGAATAACAGGACAACGCCCACAGTAGCAGTAGCACAGATGTATATTCAGGGATGTATATATAAGAGGATGTGACCACCAGTCAAAACAACAGGCACGCACTGAGAGTCGTAATCATAAATAAATTGCACAGGGTTAAGACCACACCGTCGACCATCATCAAACCGCAAATGCCGCCTGGCAGTAGGGGGTTAAGGCAGGAGCCAGTAGGATAATGCCACGACAAGTGGCGCCATGGGAAGGACACTCATTTGTTTGGTTAGGATTAAATAAAACCTACACTATGCTAAATACGTGCGATTTGTTGCAAATGTGTTGTTGCATAGTTACAAACAGGATTTCACGATTTTTAGAAAATATAAAAACTAATCACAAAATGTAACACATCCTAACGGCTTATTTAACTCATATTTTAAATTGAAGTCCCACGTTAACCTTAACCCTTAAAAATCTCATCCGATTCGAAAACTACTATACATCATTAATCAAATTATTTGCAACTGATAATCGACTATGGATCGAGTGCAATGGCATATCGAATTGCCTGGCCGATCTGATGCATTATTATGTCAGTCGACTATGCGGGCCCAGTGCGATAGCAAAAGGGTTAAGCCGAATTGCGCTCTACAAATTATCTAAGCTAATTTCGTTTTACAATTTAATTAGTTTGAATTTCCACATGTCCCGCATATGAGTGAATTTATTAGCGACGGGCTGCGCGCATGCGTCTGTCGTCTCGCCGCCCCCTTTCATTTTGTTTGTTTCTTGGTTTTCAGTATTTTTGGGCTTGGTCGAAGGTCCGGGGTCTTATCGCCGTCTCCGGCTGGATGATTCAGTCAAGGTAAGGCCGGCAATTGGGTCAGGGAGCCACGTAAAATATAACTGGGCCTCAAAAAATAAAAAGCCAAAGAAATGTACGCGTTTGCCCATACGAACTGAGTAAAAAAAAAAAATAAAATAAAATAACGAAACCAAACTGCTGTCATGCGTGAGTGGGGCGTACTTACTTCCGGCCTATTTCTTAGCGGGTTTAACTCATATTTCACGCCTGATTGAGGTGGAAAATTTTGCCGCGAAACCTTGATCAATGAAGTTGAGGAGTACCTTCTTTAAGCATGCTAATAAAATGGTAGGGGATATCTACAGTTAAGCGCAGAATAATAGTGATTTCATTTAGTGATAATATGTCCCAATGATCGAATAAATGAATGATCTGGAAACGCAGACCTTAAAAACCAAAAAGGATCTACAGCTTTTCAGCAGACGTTAATTGATTTATGTTTGCAAAAATATATGTGGAAATAAATATGCTTTTTTTAACTTTTGATCTGAACTCGAAGTTCTTATTTTCCTTTCGAAAAGCAAGTGCCACTATTATTTTGAACATAGCTATTTGTTTGGCTAAAAAGAAAGAGCACAGGATTGTCTAAATTTGGCATTAATTGCTTGGAAAATGTCGCTCTGCCTGGAAAAAAGGGGGCGGCGGTTGGGTGGTGGGCGGTTGGAAGGGGGCGGTGGTGCTCGTGCAGTTTGCCAGTTGCAATTCCAGGTTGCCAGCGTCTTCGCCGTCGTCTTGAGGACAATAAAAGTTCGTGAGAACTTGATGCTTATCGAACTGAACTTGCAGACAATGCCGCAGTGGGCAGCGGGATACAGTCGGGAAATTGGCCAGGAAAATCGACGGAAAATCGAGGGGGGGGTGGGGAAAATCGGCGGAAAACGCGGGGTGCTTCTCAGCTCGAGCGCTTTGATTAGCCTGAAATGGATCAAAATCAGACACCGATGCTCGCTCCCAGAAATTCCCACAGTCGCCAGCCAGCTGGCCCTTCTCTTCTTCTTCTTCTTCTTCATTTCGCCAAAAGCCGAAGAACCCTCAATGCCATTTTCCACTATTTTTGCACACCTCTACCTCTTTCACGTGACAGTCCTGTATTTGCCATATACATGCATGTCCCCCTTAATCCTTTTTCTCACGCACCAAAAAACATTCAATAAAAAAAGAGAGCGGGAAGGTTCTCAAGCATCCTTCGATCGATGACACGTCGCAAATATTGGACAGCCTGCAAAATGCGCACTCATTGTCCTGGCGATTTCGCTACAACTGCCCCTGAGTTCTGAGTTCTGAATTCCGGGGTCCTGATATTCTGAATTCTGATCCCGAGGTCCTTGTCCTTGTTCCCCTGCCTTTCTCTTCAGGTAGCCAGCTATCATAATGATCGTGGCTACATCTGCATCCTCATCGATCGACAATGGCCACAAATCCGAATCACGATCAATTCAATTACCAACTCCCCAAGCAGGACGATTTCGCAGGATCTGCACAGAATCGCAAGAGGAGCCAAGTCACCTGCTCATCTTTCCCATGACAAATAATGCCAGCGTTTTAGGTTTTATTTTTGCAACTTTTCCGCTATTCGCGGACCGTACGCACTGGAAAAAATAAACTCAATTTTTAATTGACCTTTGATTAGCTAGATGCATTACTTCAGTTTTTGAAGATGCGTCCTTTTAATGCTTTTAGAAAACTGGTTAATGGTCAAACTTAACATTTAGTATCTTCTTTACTTCCTTGGAATTTTATACAATTTCTTAATGGAATAGCATTGGGATTTTCTTTCCATGTAGCAGCTAATCAAGTGGCATCGTAGCTGCGCGAAGGACATTGTCCCAGGATCTTTTCGCATTTTCCACCGGCGCTGCTTTGTCTGCGCCGTTTTCTGCTGAAACATGAAGCGGCCAACAAGTGTTTTGGGCCTCAGGATGCAGGACACAGGAACCCAGAATTCCGAATCCAGCCTTCAAAATTGAATACCCCAACCCCAGGACTCAAGACACAGGACTCCTGCATATGCGCTTAGTGTAATGGGATAAGCCTAAGGCCCGCTCCGTATTTTGTTCAATTTCCCTTCCCTTTCCGTCTTGCAAGTGCGCGATAATGAAATTTTATACTTGTTCCTGCCACTGGGCATTTCGATGGTGCTTTGCTGGGAAATTGTGGGAAAATCTTTGTTAATCCCCGCCTGATGAATTGTTCGATCGATTGCAGGTGCAGCCCCATTGTTCGATCGCAAAACGAGATCGGTTCGCTGGTGTGAGGGCTAAGCTGGGGTTTCTGGTCTCGATTTGCACAATTGCGATCGCCAATCGACGATCAGCGATCAACCATCGAGGATCTCAGACGGTGCGATGGGGAAAATGAAATGAGTTTCCCTTTAAGGTAACCCACAGTGATTTCAAATAATCGAAGCTGATCGTTGGTTTTAGTTTTGCTATCGTTACCAGAGCATTTTAAAAGCATAAGCACCAACGATCGTAAACTTATTGTTATGAAAGCAATCCGATTAATAGAAATTTTTGCATTACTCCTACACTAATTCAATTGATTTCTGTTCCATAGCCCGCTACTTAATTCACTGCCAATTAGCAGTACTTGCTCATTACTCACTGGTTCCTCTAACTTTCGGACTGATCATGTTCCCTGGGAACATTCGGTGGACGCACAATGTGCTGCAAGTGGTGCTGGTGGTGCCAGTGGTGTCAGTGGTGCTGCCATTACCGTTAGACTCACCTGCAAAGAGAAAATCCGAGCATAAATTATTAATTAAAATGTGACGGAGGGGAGAGGGGGGGGGAGTTGAAGGAGATGGCAATGGCGATGGAGAAGTACACACATACACGGCCAACAGATTCCAGAGCAAATAAATTAGTGGAGAGGTGGGAACTGCCACGTGTGTTGCACGCAAGAACCGTTCTTTCACCCACCGGCGAAAAGCAACTGAAACAACTGGTGACCAGTAATGACCCCCAGAGTAAAGGGCCGCCACCGATTTCATGTGAATGCCAAATGCGGAATCTTTTCACACTGCACTTGGGAAAAGACAAAAGAAGTTCGCATAACTGGAATTAAAGCAGCGCCAGCGGTAAACAGCAGCTCGTGGGTAGATAGTAGCTGGTGCTAAATGGGCCAAGAGGAGAGGGCTCCTCCTCCGCTTGAAGCCACCACCGATCCTCGCATGCAATCGAAGTGGACAACCCACTCCACAGCCAAGTCAGTCACCCCGAAAAAAAAAAAAATACAGAAAACAGAAAACAGAAGAAATAGAGGAGCTCTGGAGCCTCATCAGCGAAAGAGACAATGGTGGGAATATTCTCATATTAAGAAATCGCGCGATCTTCAGCGCCAGATGTGTCCGTGTCCGTAAGTGTGTGTTTGTATTTAGTGCAACGCCAGGTCAGTACACCACCCAGCCAACCAGCCAGCCAACCTACCAGCCGCCCAGCCACCCACTGCCTCCATCTCCCACTCTTGCTGCAAATAGCAGCTTCCCCGCAGCAACGGCAACGGCAACAGCAACAGCACAGCGCAGCAGCAACTTGCAGCCACTGCAATGTTCATGGCAAATTCGCAACGTGTCGTGGTCGTGTCTTTGTTGTCATGTCCGAGAGTGTAACAAAGACCTCGGCGGAGTGCCCCGCCCACCGCTAATCCCCCCTCTAAAACGCCCCCGCCAAAGTAGCGCGAATAAACATTCAACCGGCAGCAACAACAATAATTGCATTACACATAAAAATAAATTGTAATGAACCAAAGGAAGAGGCTGCAGAAGAAGTGGCAGCGGCAGCAACAGTGGCCAATGTGAAAATCGATGCGGAAGCAGCAGCACAGAAAGGGCACACCAGCAACTTCAAAAGCAGCAGCAGCAGCAGCAGCAACTGCAATACATTTACCCTAGCTACTTTGTTTTACCCTTGTTGTTGCTGCTTTCGGCTGAGGAATTTCCCCCAATTCGTCTAACTGTAATTTTGTGTCGAGCTCCTCTACCTGCTTTAAATATATTTAAATAACACGCCATCAACATGAGCAACAGCAACAGCAAAAGCAACAAAAGCAACAGCAACATTGGGAACACAGCGGCAACAATGAGCCATATCAGCGAATTTTAGCAGGGGTATATTTGCAGGACATTCAAAAACAAGACTTCCAGTATAAGTCACACTAAAACTGGCAACAATATGGCGAAACCTTTGCCCCACAAAGGACGAAAACTTTGCCATTTCATAAAGTTGTCAATGCGAAGTCCTGGCCAATACAAAAGCGCACAATAGTCCATCGGTAGCATGCAACACATGTGCCTTGCATATGTATTTGTTGGTTGGACAATTAATTAGCCATGATTCTCACGACCTCAAATTAAGAGAAAAGCCATAACAAATACTAAATGGAAACGGCAGCAACATTAGCAGCAGCAGATGTGGCAGCAACAGCAGCAGCAGCAGCAACATCAAGAGCACAGCAGCAGCATTGAATCGGACAATGGACAACGGACAATGAAATGGCCCTAAGAGCTGCCTTCCGAAACTTTTTGGGGACGAGGCGCTGGTTGCGAGTTGCAAGTTGCCAGTTGCCAGTTGCCAGTTGCCAGTTGTGCCAGTTGCTGGCGGCAAGTTGCTGGTGGCAAGCGCCAGGCAATCGGGATTTTGGGGAATGTCAGGCGGCGTTGGTGGAGAGTTCGTTGAGAGCATGTAGCTAGATCTGATTTAAAGCGAAATTAGGAATAATGGCTATGGCCTGCACATGACAAACACACACACACACATATGTTATGTGTACTTATACACTGGGCGAATAAACAGGGGGATCAAAGGGAGGCGTTGACAGGCAGCAAATGCGAACAAGACAGCTATTTTTTTTTTCGTCTTTTATTTTTCGGTGGGTACCCAGTCGAAGAGAAAAAGAAATTATCTCACGGATAATCCGAACAACACGTTCAAACTTTTTTCCACCAGCTTTTCCTCTCTTTTCATCTGCTTTTCGTTTCGTTTGCTTGCTTTTCTTCTCGGGCTGCCTCCGTATCTTGAGCGGATTCCGCCGTGGGTGGAGAATAGGGCAACGAAGAAGGTGGGCCAGCGGGTGGGCGGTGGGCAGGTGATGGGGTCTCACCCTTTTGGGACGGCCAAAGGCATTGACAGTGTGCGGGGGCGCCTCGAAAACCCGGCTGAAACAATGGCAAACTCAACTCAAATGCACCTGACGGTCGCTCTGTCCAGGCAGCGACGTCGGCTGCGGCAGAGGCGGGAGGCTGGACCACACTGAGCGAAAATGTAATTGAAAATGTAGAGCAAGAAATTAGAATACTACTTAGCGTGAGCTAAAGTTAAAAGGTCCGTTAAGGATATTTATCTTTTGAAGATCAGAAAATAAAAAAATGTGTTGTTTGTTCACATAGCGTAGATTCTTAATCAGATATATAAAATATGTATATCATTTGTTCAGTGTGCATACTGGAAAGTGTTTGGATGTCAGCTTTGTGGCTCTGTGGTTGGTCGTCGCTCATTGTTGTTGCAGAAAGCCATTTCGTATTTGCTTAGTCGCGCTGAGAGAAAGGGTAACAGATTCCCACAGTCGGCGAGACAACGGTACTCGGTACTCGGCCAGCAGCAACATCTCCAGTCCAAGAGCAACATCTATCCAGCAGCAGCAGCAGCAGCATCAACAGCAGCGGCAGCAACAGCAACAACGAGCCGTTGACAACTCGCAGGCCATTGTGCCCATGAATGAAAAGAAGCCAGAGTGTTTCTGTTTTTGTATTTTTCTCCTGTATTTTTTTTTTTTTTTTTTTTTTTTTGTGAGCTGATTGATGAATGTCAGCCGAAAGTGTGAGGGCAGGGCAGGTGTCATGGGAACCTGTCGGGTGGCAAGGGGGCGACTGCCGACTGAAGGTCACCCAACGTGAGAATCGAAAATGTGGCACACTCTCTCATCTTTTAGTGTTTGTGCAGCTTCTGGCCAAAAGAGCTGCACTTGAAGCCTTCAATTCCTTCAATTCGAACGGCAGCAAACAAAGGCCCAAGTGACGTGCGACCCACGAGCAACCTGCAACATGCCACGGGCAACATGCTATATGCAACATACAACGCGGACAGTCGGCAACAGGCAAATGGCAAATGGCAACTGGCAACTGGCGGCACACTAACGGATTATTGCGGACTTAAGAAGTCTAACCTACAAATCATAAAAATGTTCAGAGCTGAGACACCCGAAAAGGGAATAAATAAACAACTCAAATAAATTCAAATTCGCATGGATGCAAAGTTGAAAGTTGAAGTCGACACTTGAGCCGAAAAGCCTTGTAACTGAAAGATACTCGTACTTGAAACGATGCGCACTCTGCTCCGCGTGATCGACCGACTGTCGAAGGGGTCTACAACTGGCGGACACGGGGACACGCGGATGGACGGACATACGGACAAACTGTCGGACAAGCGGACAGAGCGACCTAGGTGCCAGCCATAGGGCATCCATATGGATGAGCTGTTTGTATTACGTTTGAAAGTCATGTTGCAGATACTTTTCGTACATCTGCATATCTTCGGGCACCTGCTGCCACCCGCCGACGTTGATGTTGCTGTTTCTGTTGCTGCAGTGTTGCTGCAGTGTTGCTGCTGTGACGTTGCTGCTGCCACAGCAACATTTCTGTTGCTGTTGCTGTTGCCATTGCCGTTACCATCGCTGCCGCTGTCGTCACTTGCATATCAATGTGGCCGAAAATAAAATGTGACGTCTCGAGTTGCACGATTAAGAGACTGCATCATGTGCCCAGGCACAAGTGCAGATGCAACTCGGATTTGTATTTGGATACAGATTCAGATGCATCACAGAGTCGCCCAGTGCGTCGCTTGTCGGCCTGTGACGCAATGCAAGACGGCACTGCATTGTAGAATAAACAAAGTAGCGATCGAGGGCACTGGCAAAAATTTGCCATTAATGGCCAACAAATCCCTTTCAAGTAGAAAAAAATGCATCTTTTGCGCCTACATTTGTCGAAATTAAAACTAAAAAAAAAACAATTTCCTAATTATTTTTATAAATTTAAGCTTACAAAAAATGCAGAATTTTACCCACAACTTTGGTAATAAAAGTCACAATTTTGAATGCCATACCTTGTTGAATTCGTAGCTTAATTTCCTATCGAGTGGCATTCCCAGTTAAAAATTTTTAAATTTCGCGATTTTTCGAAAAAAAAATGTGATGGTACCCCTTATAAAAAAGTGAAAATATCGAAAAAAAATTATTTTTACCAAATCATCTAAAAAAGGTAATGGGTCGTTAGGTTGGGTAATCAGCTGCAAAAAACAGTATGTTTCGTATCCGTGAGTCTTATTATTGCGAAGTTACAACTAAAAAAATGATAATTTTGGTAAAAAAAAAAGGTCTTGATTTTTAGTAAGAAAAGTATCAGAATTTTACGTACAACTTTTTTAATGAAGGTTCAAATGTGGAATGCCATACCTTGTTGAGTTCGTAGCTTAATTTCCTATCGAGTGGCATTCTCAGCTAAAAATTTTTAAATTTCACCATTTTTCGAAAAAAAATCGTGATGTTACCCCTTATAAAAAAGTGAAAATTTGAAAAAAAAAATTTTTTACCAAATCATCTAAAAAGGCTAATGGGTCGTTAGGTTGGGTAATCAGCTGCAAAAAACAGTAAGTTACGTATCTGTAAGTCTTATTTTTGCGAAGTTATAACTAAAAAACCATTAAAAAACCCATAAGTTCATATCTAGATTTTCAGCATAAATTATTATTATTAATTGTGCAAAATTTTTGAAGTGATATTTTTTTTGCAGTGCCCTATAAACTGGCAGATTGCTTAAAGTAACATTGAAAGTGCAGCTTGGATGGCGTCGTGTTAGTTTAGTTTGTTGTTTCGATTTTGTCGCTGCGCTCTCTGCTGCCATGGGTCTCCACTGTTTTATTTTATTTTATTTTTCGTTTTATTTTATTTTATTTTTACCCAGTGCCATTTGGTTGGGTCCAGGTCCATCCAACGGCGACGACTCTTGCCGTCTGCGGTCGTCGGCAATTGAATTCATTGAATGCCCGACCAACCGACTTGAGAGTCAACCGCAGAGGCAATAGCTACAACAGCAAAACATCAACCAATGTTGAACAGACCAAAAGCTGAGCCCTCTGGTCGTGGTTACTTTTGCAATTTGTATTAAGGATTTGCAGTTGAATGGGGCAGGGACAGCAAATAGGGACACGTCTGCGGTCTGGACGAACATAGCGCATTTAACTAAGTCCAAGGAGAAGGAGATGGAGGAGGCATCCAAGCACCCAGTTCCCAGTTTCTTCAAATTCTCCACCTCCTTCTCGCTGTCAATCCAATTTTCGGCTGAGCATTGGCAACATTTGCATTTACACGCACTTGCCGCAAGTTGGACATGCCACAGATAGATAGATAGAAACACACACACACCAGCAAACCCACCCACAGGACGAATAGGACAAAGAGTTTGTGGCTCATCCTCGCCGCGGGTATCAATCGGATTTGAGCTTTGAATGCGACCAAAGGACAATGGCTAAAATGACAGGGTGAGTGGGTTAAGTTCCACGGTCCATTGTGCACCGAAAGAGGCTTGAATTAGGGATGGCAAGGGATTTTATAGTATCGATACACTAACTAAGGCAAATTTGACTGTACCATATTTTTACCCTTTGTGAAATTAGGAATAATATAACTTTTTTTTACCGATCTAGAAGTCTGTTAATTAGCTAATTAAAATATTTGACTCTGCAGCAATGTAGTAATTTATTTGGCTGAGTATTTGTATTATTTGTCGACTGAGTAACTTAACAGCTCAATTGACAAGCTATGAATAATTTAATTTTATAAGGACTGGCCAGCCCCACACGCATTAAATATTAAGCCAAACCTAAGCCAAGTCAGCATAAATTATTGGCCAACAATAAGCCGCCTGAACTGAAGCGTGTGTATTTATGGGACTTTGGATTTGGTGTTGGTTTTGTGGCACATGAACGAACACACACACACACCCACCGATAATTTGGCACATACTCGTATATATTTTGCACATTTGCGAATCTCCACACTCCGCAACCGCCAGTCGCACAAGCTTAACCCCTGACAGCCCCCATTCAACCGGCTGACAGCTTCTCGCCCTGCATTGACACCTTCCAATAATTTTTGGGGGGAAGTTGGGAATGGCTGGGTGGGTGGTGCAGTGGGTGGCGGTGCCGTGTGTGGCTGTGTGTGTGGCATGCAGGTAGCTGCGATGCAGCTGCGATTTGTTTCACTTAGTGTTCGCCCTCGTCGCTGGAAAATTTGCGTACGGCGTCACTGGGATTTGGATTGTGTAAGACATGCACGCAACATTACCGCAACTCCCGCCCATTTCCCCGAATTACACTACTTTTCCCCGGCTGCTTGAATGTGGTGTAAGTCAGCCGATGACAAATAAAATGCACAGTGAAAAATGGGCAATAGATATTCTTGGGATAAGAAAACGTATTGATACGTTATCAATAACAGAAAAAAAAATTTCAATTAATGTTAGTTGTTAAAATGATATTTTGTGTACTTTGAATAATTGTAGATCTTATATCTACAGCCTAAAACTATAAGTTTGTGCGTGTGTAAGAAGTGTACTTTCAATTTGCTGGTTGAAGAATTTTGGAGCAAGTTGAATGCCATCCACGTTCCTTCATTCGTGGATGCAGTCCATCCATCTATCCATCCACCCAGCCATCCATCAGTCAGCCAGTCAAGGCCACTAATTAGGTGTAGTACCCTCCGCCCATTCCAACCCATCCGATACCCCTTCGCGCCCACTGGCCACAACTTTTCCGATGCTAATTAAGCGACGATGCATCAAAGTTGTTCTGGAAAATCCTGCGTTTCGCTGCACGAAAATTCCGATAGGTTCCCATCAGCAGGGAAAGCAAAAGCAAAGTCAAAAGCTACAGAATCAGAATCAGGAACACGAGCAACTAAACTACCTGACATCAACCTCGGACATTGACAATGCGCCCTCTGAGGTTTTGACATGGCTGCTCCATTCGTCCATGGTATTGAGATGTCATCGGGATTCAAACACACCGACCCGGCCAACAAGCTAACGAGTCCCGGCTTTTGGCTTTTGGATTTTGGACTTACATAATTAGAGGCAACAAGTCGGGCCAAAAGACCAAGAGCCGAGTGAGTTTGTCCAGACCAGACGATTACACGCGCTGCCCATGTAATGGGGCCATGTTCAAGCTCATCTGATTGAAATGCCAAAACAACTGACACAGCGACCGCGGCCAAGGACCCCATATACTTAATACTTAGCCCCATGACATCCACATCCATATCCACGAAAATGTTGGGAAACTAGGGAGTTTATCCACGAGAGCAACTCACCTGGAAATAGAGAGAGAAGGGAGAAGTTTCACAATTAGTAAGGGGGTTAATATAAGCCCGAAAATAGGGAAATGTAATTTATGTTAGGCATCCTTATAATATCTACAACTCCCTTCCTATAAACTTGATAACTGGGCAAACTTTTACTTGGACCACAGGGCGAGAAAGGCTTTGGCATCTGGAGGGCTCAAAGCTCAGGTGTGTGTCATTAAGATTCTCCCACGCATTCAGTGTCAGGTCTGAAGTGGCCGCCTGGCCAAGATCTCAAGCCCCCAGTTGGCCCCTAAAAAACAAAAACAAAAGAGAAAACAAAAACAAGCCCAACAAAACAAAGGCAATTGGACCTGGTCTGGTTCAGATCGCTTTGGTTTGCTTTGGTTCGGTTTGGGTTTGGGTTTGGGCTTAAGTTTTAGTTCACCTTAGAGTTCTGAGTCTCTGGGACCGGTTTTGCGGTTCTTGCGGCTCTCGTTGCTCTTGCCGCTCTGCTGTTTGTTTGTTTGTTGCAATAAAATGAAACGTAAATGAAATCTATTGTATTCCATATGAATAATGAGACAATTTTAATAATTTATAGACAACTTTCGGTTAACCGCAATAAGCTCAGCCCCAGACTCCAAGTGAGACAATGGCCAAGAGCTGAAGATTCCGCATCCCCACCGCAAAAAAAAAAAAAAAAAAAAAAAGAAAAAAAAAAAAGAGTTCGATGATCCTACAACTCGGATATGGATATATATATATATAGATATAGTGGTGTATATATATGTAGGGTTTCTCAATCTGTTTTAGCTCTATGCAGTCCATCGTTAGCCGTGATAACAAATCGCGATTGGCATCGCTTCCGATCGATCGCAAAGACAAAGACAAAGGTGAGAAAACTTTGGCCCTGAGGTCTGAAGCCTCAAGTCTGAAGTCTGTAGTCTTGGGTCTGGAAATATGGATGAGTCTCGGGAGTGGAGCGTGGACCATTCATTCATTCATTCATGCAGCCAGCCAGCCAGGCAGCCAGCCATCCAGCCATCCAGCCATTCATTCATTGACCGCAAGACCCGCAGGCCAGGGCATATAGCCAATCGTTTGTAATTGTATCTGTCGCAGCAATAAGTCAAAGTTGTCTCAACTCCCTTGCAAGTTGCAACATTGCAACTTCGTAGCTCTCTGGAGGATTGAAGAAATAAGGTAAGATGCACTCGAATGTGGCCCGTGGTCCAGGGTCTCAGTTACATTACTGGTTACACGATCCCCACCTCGATTTGCCTTCTGGTATTGTTTTATGGCTTGGCTATTAGCCGATAGCGATGGCAAGGAAGAGCTAATCTCCTCCAGCCACAGGTCGAATGGTCAGAAGTTCCGTCTGGTGGCAATTAAATGGCTTCAGGGCACGGGCGATGCCACGGACACAAGTGAGAGGATGCTAATGTATACCTTTATTTATAGGATGCATTGCGGTTGCTATCAGGGCGAAGTGCGAATACCAACGACACGAATATTCCATCCCGAGGTAATTACGGTAATCGATTCTATCATATGTTATATGTATATAAATATTCAATAGCATGATACTTTGATACCATTTTTACATTCTGTAAAATTCGAAATATTTTTAATAAATACTTAATTCCTGAGCGCCTTACTCCGTTTGCAAAACCACTCAAGACATGGCCATATATACATTTACCGAAATTGCCGAATGGGCGGAGTCCCAAACTGGACTCACATACGCATATATGTGTATACACGTGTCTATATACAACACATCCCCACTGACCGCTCAAGCCCATTCGTCCAGTTCCAATTCCATCTGAAACTCAACTCAATCGCCACTAGTCTCCGGGTTTTTTGGGCCCCAACCCCGGGGGCGTTATTCGCATCCCTTGTGGACAACACAAAATTCCGGCCAAAATCAATAGCGCCCCAATGTCGGGTTATGTTTGCTTGTGGGGAGGTTCTTTGGTGGGCTGCTTTCTGGGGGTCCTTTCGGTCGGTGGGTGGTTGGGTGTTTGCTTCTAGATTGAAGCAGCGCAGGTCCTCTCGTTCGGACTCGAACTACAAGTGGAAGTTGAAGTCGAACTCGGACAGCCGGATGCTACACTTAAACGATGTGCAATGCCGATGAAGATGAGGCAAAGTGGGTGGTTCAGGATGGTTTGCGATGGTCCAGGGTGGTTTGGTGGTTCTGCAACTGCTGCTGGTGAAACCAAGAAACCCGCCAGGGACAGACGCCGTCCAAATGTGGCCGATGACGTTGATAGTACACGTTCCAGATGCACATACATACATATATTTGCAGTCCCGCTCCTCCCCTCCCCCCAGAGGATACAGATACATATGTGCTGTCTTGGAACTGCAGGCGAGTCCTTCGAATCCTTCCTCCCCAGGGCAACAATAAAAACTTGAATTTTGTTGATTTTATTTGCCGGCTAGGAGGTTTTTGGTATCCAGCTACGTAGGACACAGCTCCATATCCACAGCTTCATCCTTGTACGTTCTCATTCCTTGCTGCCTGGCAACGGTTCTCCGGGAATCGCCCAACTTGAACTTTATGCGCTGCGGCTGAGTGATTCGTGTTGGAGTCGAGTCGAGTCGAGTCGGTTCTCCTCTTTTGCTACCCAAACTTATATCCTCGCAAAAGTGGACCTTGGACGATGTCTGGCGGAGAGACATCGACTCCGGACTGCAGGACTCCATCCATTTCCATTCCCATTCCCGTTCGGAAAACAGCTCGCCCATCGAACGCCCAACTCCATCTGCAGATGACTAGATAGCACGCGTCGTTTTTGCCACTTATTGGACAGTCTCCAGTATCCCGGATCCAGGATCCGAGACTCAGACTCAGGACCAGACTTCTACCGCGGCCCCCAGCCGAGGAGGATGTTATGTATTTGCTGTCCATGTTACCCCACCGATTTCCAACCCAAAAAGTGGGGGTTTATAGCCAGACTGCTGACTGCAATTTGGAGAACTTAACCGCAACTGGCAGCTGAAAGGGAGGCTGCGAGGCAGGGAGGGGAATCGGGAGGAGCAGGACACCGCAGGGCAGGACACAAATTGCGAACAAATGAAAGTAGCGAAAACGTTCGACTGGAGCGGCGAATCCGCTGCACAGCAAAAAATTAATGACCCGATTTTAATTGGGATTTTTGCGGCTTCATTAGAATCAGAGATTATTCGTACGAATATTTTTGACGCTTTGCATATGCATTTGACTTAACTATACACCTAGTTCAACCTACTAGCACTTTTGTCGACTATTAAGTCTGTATTAAAAGTCACAAAATCCCCCGAAATACGAACAGATATTTCTCAGTGTTTTTTTGGTTGTACATGTGTTCTTCTGCTGTGGGTCTTAGTTTGCTCCTGTTTCTGTTGCAGTTTCTGTTTCAGCTGCCTTCGACTTCCGCCTTCACCTCCTCTATTTTCAATCTTCTGCCATCATCGGGCTTCGTTTTTTCGGCAGTTAAACTGGAGGTCAAGAGAGCACTGTGAGCCATGAATCGCACCAATCTGCTGACACATCCTTCTGGTTTTCTAAAGGATACACTTTGGCAATTCCCTGGTCCTGGTAGGGAGTTGGGATATTATTCTCCAAGAATGATTTGAATCGTTACAATATTATATTTCTTGGTATTTTACTAACAGTTATTGAAAAGCGAAGCTTTCTTGTTTCCATTCCTTGAGTTTCTTGTTGGCCATTAGCTATTTGCTTTCCACTCTTTCCCTTAACCCCCCCAGCAGGTCTTGCCTTTTAAGCCAGTCACAGCTGCCATATTCAAATGTGCGGTTTGGCACTCTTCAATTTACAACAAATCGTTCAAAACAACAGCAACAACACCATAAATCACACACATTCTGGGCAACCATATACACGCACATGCACACATGGGGATAAATGCATTTGTAAATGTAAATAGAGTGAGTTGGATCCTCTGCTTGCATTTTCTTACACACAATTGTCTCTTTTCTTTGGCCTCGCACAATGTAAAAGTGGGCGGTGCAAAAGGGGGGCGCTGGTGCTGGGTGCTTTTGGCCTTTTGTGAATTGGTGTCCAAGCGTTTTATGTTTCAATTATGCGCAACTTGCGCCCAACAATGGCGCTCTGCCTCTGCCTCTGCCCCATCTCCCCCTCAAATGAGGCTGCAAAAGGACCAAGAGACCAAAAGGATCCACCACCTTCATCATTTGCGCTCCTTCGTTTCCCTTGGCTTTCCATCTTACTCTGAATCTGTATCTGTAGCCGTATCCATGGCTGTCTGTGTGTTTGTTGATGCATAAATTCCCTCCACATATGCAGGCACATCACTCATACGCACACGCACGCACACACAGACACATAAAGAAATGTATGTTCTCGTCCTGCAGGAAGTTTCCCCATGTGCTATTTTCGCAGAAAGAAGAGGCCCTTGCACTTTGTGGCCCGAGCTCTCTTGGAAACTGGCCAGAACCGGCGGCTAAGTTGGCAACAGTTCACCAAGTCCAACTGGGAATTCAATTAGGAACCTCCGACTTCCCGAGGTCAGCAGAACTCATATTTCTTTAAAGGCTTAGGTCTTCTTTCTAACAGCAGTTACATAGAATTTATGCTGACGTATAAAAACAATTAAAAAATTCACATTTCTGATTGTTTATATGTATAAATTTAAACATAAGCAAGTTCATTGGGGTTAAACGATACAAACAGAATTTTTTTTTTTGAATTTCGATCTAGACCAGTCGAGCACTTTAACCCTTTGCTTCTTCAGCCAATCAAGTTTTGGGACTTCAAGCTGTGACTGGAACTTAAAGATGTAGTTTTCTCTATTGTTTGTTGTAAGACGAATTTTTTGTAGACATACCAAAATGGCGTTTTGACTTTCGAACTTGTTTCAGTGTGCGTGGAGCAGGGCAGAGCAGAGCAAGCTGCGCAGTCGCAATAGCAAAATCGCAAAATCTCAATCGAAAATCGCAGACGATGACGATGCTGTGGCCAAGCCCAGAAAGAGACGGTGCGATCGGCCAGTAAGTGGGTGTGAGTGGGACAGAGGACGAGAGACCGCTGGGCTTGGCCCGAGTTTTATATTTTTTTTTCCCATTTTACGTTGGCTTTATCAAGGTCTGGCCAATCAAAAAGTCCAACGACACAGACGCACACGCCAAATGGAGAAAGAGTGGGCAGATCTCCAGAAAGAGAGGGATATACCGTGAGCGAAAGAGACGGGAAGACGAGGCGAGCGTGAGAGGGGGACAGCGGCGATCGACAAACAGACAGGTGTGAAGCAGTTTTAGCTTTTTCAGTCAAGACAATAACAAATATCGTAATACAGTTGCAGATAAGGCAGATACGAGGGTATTAAGAAAGGGTGAGGTACTAGTAAACCTGTTGTTGTTGTGGTTGTTGTTCCCCCAACCGATATTCTCCTTCTCTCTCACGCGCTCGCTCACACACCCGATCGCCAACGAAGACGCCACCGATCGACACGAAGGCGAATCGGTCCCGAACCGGTACGAAAACGGTCAAAAAAGCCAAAGCCAAAGCCCCAAAGCCCCCCCGAGTAAATAAGTTATCAGCAGAATTGTAACTGGAAACTGAATGAATAAATAAAAAAAAGGGGAGGCGCCAACAAAAGCAAAAGCCAGCAAAGCGAAGCAGAGCACAGCGAACGGATAATAAAGATCAGAGCGCGTCTTTGGGGATCGAGGAGAGAGTCTACAGTGAAAAAATATGATTGCTTTCAAAATGAGATACTATAAGTTGAATACAAATAGATTCCCCTATAAATTTTATTTGTTTTATATGTATGGCATAGCAAATATAGCACGTAGGATTAATGCATATCATTCTATAATTGTTCATAGTAATTGAAATATTTATTTCCTTTTACATTGAAATCCAATAAAAACATAAGGTTAATTTAAAAATACATCTATTCAAATGTAATGTATTGAATACTTTTAAATATTGTTTTCTGTGTAGAAACCGTTGATTGGAGACTGCAGAGAGCCACTTACGCACACCAATAGAGAGTGGGCTGGAAAAAGGTGGAGAAGTGGTAGATGGGGGCCTGCAAAAGGGGCTGGGAAAGACTTGGGGAAGCGCAGCGAATGGCGAGCAAGCGAATCAAGAATCCAGCGAAGAAGCAATTGAAACGCAGCAAAACGCACGCGTGCCTAAGGAAAATGAAACCAAGATGCATTTATACATATAAGTATAGGGATGGGCAAAATCAGATATGTATGACTCTATATGCATCTCAAAGAAGCTGTATTTGACGATAAGGAAGGGAATAGTTGAAACAGAGATTTTACTTTCCTTACAAACGATTAGATAAAGCTTATTAATAATTTAATAAGCATCATAGATTCTAAGTCACTTTTTGCTGATTCTTTTCTTTCAACATGGTAAAATATAAAAGTTTTACACAAAAGCCAATTAAAGTTGAAATACTTCTAAAGAGACTACAGCTTTAAATTTCTCCGAATCAAGGCGAGCACTTTTTGAAATGAAAATCTCCGCATGTCCCACTTCCACCCACAGGAAAAAGTCAATACACCACGGCTCCTCCTTCACCAGCTCTTTCCATTTTTTAAATTCCCGGGGGAGGGATATCCTCCAACATCGTCCAACGCATCGCAGCCATCCCAGCTGCATATCGCCTTCGATGACTCTGGATACAGCTCCACTTTAAGGTGTGCAATGCAATGTGACAATGGCATCTTAATGATAATAATTATGCTGATAAGATGCGTGGGGCTCAGGGAGAGAAAGATGACGGGGGAAACGGGATTGGGGATTGGGGAATGGGGAATGGGGCATGGGGCATCCATCCAAGCGCTGATATAAATCGCTGGCAAACGGAAATGGGGAGTGCCGTGGACCCGAAGAACCATCGCATGCATTTGAGGTGGGGTTCCCCTCGAAAACCTCTGTTGTTCCCCCTCCGTTTTTGAAATCCCTCTAGAGACCTCAATCTTTACGTTCAGAGGCCTTTGATTGATTTATTTATTTGTGCCGGGGCAACGCACATACGGATTTTGGATTGGGATTCGCATCTTGGTTTCGTTTTAAATCGGTAATCATTGAATTAAATTATGCCGAGGCGAAACACGAAATGAGTGACGGAGAAGGAGGGAGGCCAAGATTCATCCAGCCATCCATCCATCCATCTGGAGGTACATATATTCGTCCAAGCCTTTTGGCCGCACCCACACCCACAACCTGGAGTACGACAGCAATCATCGAGGAGGAGTTGGTCACATGCCAAAATCATCCAGAAACAACAGCAACCCAGCCAGCATCTCCATCTCCATCTTCAGCTCATTGGCTGTGAAGTTTTTATTGAATTCGCTGCCAAAACACCCACATGGCCCACGGTGTAGAATCCAAAATCTGAGATCCCAAATCCAAATCCGAAAATTGTTACCAATATACGTGCGGCTACAGTGGCGCTATGAAATTTATAGTGATCCGAGTTAATTAAATATTAGGTAAAATTTAGATTTAAATTTAATGAGAAGTCCAATAACAATAACTGCACGGTAGACTTTTAATAATTTCTTGATATTTTACTATTATAACCTGAACGAGAAGCACAATTGCGGGACGCACTGTACCCCGCGACTTATAGATGGGTGTGTGCACCGACTGGGTTCGACTTCTCGGTGGATTGGATCGGAGGTTTCGAGGTTTTGGAGGTCCGGCAATCCAACGGATTGCGTGGGCTTTGCATTTCCAATCTGCTCTTTGGCGCTTTGGTCGCTCGAGCTATTTATAAACGCAATGAATGAGCAAACGGATCAATGAATGAGTGAGCTAGTGCGCTGAGCCAGCAAAATAATAATTGCTTGGCTCAATTAAAAACAAAGAAACGACGAAGACCAAGACCCCATGCCGAAACTATCTGAGCGGAGGAAAGGCGAAGACAAAAGACCGTCAACATAGAGCTTTGGAGGCTTCTTCGCGCTTCCTTCCTCTGTGGTCTTCGGATTTCATTGGATTTCTTCAGATTTCTTTGGGTCTCTTCAGGCTTCTTTGGATCTCTTTAGATTTCTTTGCGTTTCTTTGACACTGCGTAGGCGCTGCCAAGCCCGTGGATCTTAATGAATGACTGCCACGGCCCGAAACTAATCACGCTGCAGCTTCTCTTCGTCGAGCAAACCCAGCCCCGCCCATCTTTTTGCGCAGCTGAGTTATTTGATCTTGGCCTAATTTATGCAAAATAGTTATTTAATTTTTTACCCTGCAATAATTTTGGGTTTTTACCCGCTTTTCTTGAGCTGGGGGATCTTCCGCATTTCCGGTTCGCTTTTGGCACGTGCTTTAAGGGGATGGGAGAGCAGATGTGCTGGTAATAGTAAACAAAAAACAAGCCATGGAAAACCCATTGAAATTTTCGTTCGCGCCTAGGCAAATTTGTAGCGCGTGCGCAGGCAGAAAAGGGGGAGGCGGTGGGCGGCGGGGGCGTGGCAGGATACTCCACCCCATCATCACTCACAGTCAGATGTTCGCCTTCGAACATTTTGCGGTTTGTTTTGCTCGCCGGCTACGCGTTAAATAAAAGAAAAGAAAGAAAAAAAAAACCAGGCAAACGAAAGAAAAACGAGAAAAAGAAATCGTGTTTGCAGAGACACAAAAAGGGGGGAAAATTGGAGGGTGGCGCTTTAACTATGACAAAGGTGCCAAGTTCTGCCGCACCAGCCAGCCACCCTCCGTTCGCCATTGAAAGTGAAAAGTTTGCCAAAGTGCGGGGCGGGACGTCATAAAAAAAGTAAAAAAAAAAAAAATAAAAGAAAAGCCGGCACACAAAAAATCAAGAAAAACCCCGAAGAAAATGCGCGTCAAAACAAACGCAGACAAAAGAGTAAAAGATTCATTAACTTGTTAGCTTCTGTTTTAAGTCATTTTCTGGGATTCCCCGCTTCACTTGGGGTTTTTTTCGGATGTTAGCTCTTGGTAAAGGTTAAGTATACGCCAAGTTGGCTATCCAAATAAAATAATTATAAGTAAATTAGGGGGAATTAAAGCCTGCAATTTGCACAACAATGTGATTATTTTAAAATATTTGCTTTTAGATTATTTGCCTTCATAAAATTGTTTTTGCGGTATATATATATATATATACAAATTTCAATATGAATGTAATGCTAGTTAGCAGTAAATAATAAAATCCACTATTCTTTTTTTAAGCATTTCACCTACTTATACGCTTTTATTCACACCTCTATGAGTTCCTTGTAAAACAAAACCCCAAATCCGAAATGCAAAGCTGGTTAATAAAAGTCAGCGAATAATAACCAAGCATTCACACTTATTCACTTTATGCGCGCTTTATGTGTCGGTGAAAAACTTTAAAAATTAAAAAAGTCGCCAAACAAAAACCGAACAAAAGCCGAAAAGCGAGTGGAAAACAAAGGCTGGTGCAAAACAATTCAGTGAAATATGAATGCAGAAAGAGGGAGGACTCCCAGGGCAGCGAGGACACACACAGGACTCGCAGGACTTGCCAGGACATGCAGGGCTGGCCAAAACGGATGCACCTAGCGAGACAGTTTGGACCAAGTCCTGCGGATCAGAGTTTCCATTTCCAGTTTCAGTCGCCGTCTGATTCTCAGACTCGCCGCAGCGGAAGTAACTCGCTGAGCGCTGTTGTGGCTGATTATGCTGCCAGTGGCAGTAGGGAAAAGGGCTCACAAAGGGGTTTTAACAGGGGGATTTTCAGTGGGTTTCCAGTGGGGATTTCATATATGTAGGGGTAGGGGGAACTGGTGTCTGGACCATGTGAGCGACGCTGGCGTCTCTCCCGCTGAGCAGCCCAGAACGGGCCAGTTTCAATTTATATCCGCCATGTCCTTGCCCCCCGCGAGCATTCAAATGCAGCAGTTTTCTACACCGAAAGAAAAAAAAATAGGAGAAAACCAAAGAAACTGTATATGACAAATGAAAATCTATGCATCCAGTTGCAAAATCAAAATTCTTATGGTCTGATTTGCTTGGCTTCTGTTTTATATCTATAAAATACAATCTAAAGGTAGCAACTGATTTTCGGCAGTAGTTTACAGCATATCTCATTCCTATATCTGTGAACAGTTTAATTATACATAAATACGAGAGTTGGCATTCAGCCCGAGGTCCTTTCCCCTACCCCCTACTGCCTCCTTTGGGAGCCAACATCCAAAACTGTTTGGCCGCAGCTGGACAAAAGTTTGACGTCCACATGACGACACGTTGACACTGCGGGTGCAGGACCCTCGGGGAGTGGGCGGTTTCCGGGGTGGGGGTATCAGTGGCAGGGGCACCTCTGTTATTTGTTATAACAATTGCAAACGGCTGAAAACGCGAGGAGGACGTTTCCATGGCAAACAGGAGCAGGATAACAAAAAAGGCGGCAGCGGTCGCCTGGTCGGTCGGTCGCTCATTTAATGGACACTGTTTGGTCGATAATCAAATTAAAAGAAAGCCCAGGTACAAAAAAGGCAAAAGCTAAAAATGGCATGGAAAAAAAAGAGCCAAGGAAAACAAGAGCAGGCGTCAGGACGACCGTGAGATGTCCACCCATCGATGAAAACTAAATTATCAAACCCCCGGTCGGTCAGTCAACGAGGGGTTAAGGGTTAACAGCGGGTTAAGTGTGGGCACGTGGGCAGGTGCAATTGGTAGACCCAAAAGCGTGCCGCTCGATTACCGCTGACCATACCTATATGAATGTAGTATCGAACCCCGTGCCTCGTCAGGATGTTTGTTCACCCAAGCTCAACGGTCTGCAGGATATGCAGGTATTAACTGGCCGACAGCTGAACCTATTGTTTAATCGAATATTATAATTGCCATCAATTCATTGATTAGTTCGGTTTTTTTTTTTGGGTTCAATGCTTTCAAGTTTAAGTCTAAGTTTTAATAAACATGCTTGAATTGGGAATACACTTATGGCATGTCCCAGAAACCAAGTCCAATTAGACTGTCAAGTTTTGAAGATCTCCCGACTTTTTCACCCCTCTGTTTTTTTTTTTTTTTTCAGCTCCCCCACCCACTTTAGGCACTCTCAATAACTTGTTGTACATGAACATTGCGACTTGTTCTCGGAAATTACTCATCAGGCCAGAATTGTCCCACCCTACACCCCCTTTTAACCCATGTTTCCGATAAGAAGAGCACCGCCCATGGGCGGCATGACGAAATGCTGTAAAACGCATATTGTTGTTTTTGTTGCTTGCGGAGATCAAAAAGATTCCCACTGCCACGAAAAAATGTCAACAAGCGAAAAAGAAGTATCGTAGTGGATGGGGTGTAGAAAAAAGACCAAATCGAAATTGAAATTGTAGCAATTAATTATGATAGAATGGATATTGGAGGGACGGGGGCGCAAAAGAGGCCTAACAACAGCAATTTTGGGGACAGCAGATATCGATAAGGATGGGTAGTACCACTCCAAGTCCGATGCTCTCCATCTGGAAACAAGTCCAAGCTCCGATCGTCAGCAATTAGACCTCCTCTTATCACTATATATTACCTGGAAAAGAAGGGCGGCAGAGCCACCCCGCTTTGTTGATTTTGATTTGTAAGACAAATAGACCGAAAACGAATAGAAGAAAAAAAAAAAACACCCAGAACAGCAAACAACTTTGCGAGCAATTAAAATTGTTTGACGACATGGGGATGGGATCGAAATGGGCTCTTGAAGAACAAAAAAAAAAAAAAAAAAAAAAAGTGGATACCTATATAACTGGGGAGTGGGCAACTGGCCGAGTCAAGTGCGTCACTGTCCACTCGCTCTGTGTCGCTATCTAGATAAGATTGATAACACTGCTTGCTCACTCGGCAAATGGAAAATCTGTGCAAAAAACGGGCCAACCGGGCCCCAAAAAACGAGCGAAAAAAAGTTATGACTTTATGGCCCGGGACAATCCATATTATGACAATGATATGGCCATATGAATGCGGCCCGCTATACAAGCTTTATGACTTTACGGCTCTGATTTCCCTTTGAACTAAGCCGTTTTCCGACTCTCCACACTCGACCAACGTCCGAGAAATCGCAAAAAACCGTAAGGAAATTTTACGGAATGACCAGACGGAATATAAATCTTTAAAATCAGTAATTGCTGGAAACTACAGCGAGCAATAACAAAAAAAAAAAAAAAAAAAAAACACCTCAAATCTGAGAAATCATTGCAAAACACACCTAGGCGAGTTCTGATTTAGGTATGGCGATATCGCAGCGATAACTCGACTAGATACAAAAAAGCAAAAGTAAAAAATAAAAGCAAGCTAAAGGAGACCTTCCATATGGCAAATAAGATGGGTGCGGGTGTACGGCGGAGGCGTGACATGGTCTACTGATATGGCCTGACCACACGGCACATGGCGAACAAGTCCTAATTCTCTGGCAAGTGGAATGCATGGATGTGTTGCCCACAATTTCTATAGAAATGTCCGCCTATTTAAACGATATCTACGTGGAATATTTACTCTTGTATTAGCCTTTCAAAGCGAAACGTTAAATAAATATTAGCCAACTGAAGATCATAGAACATGAAACACGTTTTTCTCCCCTTAATTTAACTACAAAAACTGTAATCTATGTTATGGCTCTTAAGTACAAATCAAAAAGCGAGAATTTTTATGAATGAATGAAATAAGGTCGTCCTAAAAATAATCCATTTTCAAAGTTCTTTAGCCCATAAAAATTGCATCAGCACTTGACAAAAACTTCCATCAGCTGTTTGCGCTACGCCGGAAAATAAAAAAAAAGCCCAATTGGGAAATCCCAGCTGGAAAAGTTTTGCCCCAAACTGAAAGTAATTCCAATCCCACTTACCTTGTGCAATTCGAACCGCGGGCATTTTAATTCTCATTTTTGTTTCCAGTTTCCGAAGGTGTTTCAAAACTTCGCAGACACAGGCACACAAACCCAGCGAAGGGCAATGTCCTGCCGATCTCCCAATTCCAACTGGGATGCCAACTTCCAATTGGCATACGTTTCTAAAGTTTTTCTAGTTATTGTTTCTTTTCTTCCTAGGCCTACTCCTCTTTATTTATTTCTATTGCACAAACCTCGTTTTTTGGTTTAAAAAAAAAAAATCACACATTCACCAATTGGAATCTCTAGCTTTTAGTTTCCTAATCAGACAGCTTCAGCTTGGTTTTTCGGGGCTTTTCTAGGGCTGCCATTTTCCAAAAAAAAAAAAAACGTATTCTTCGTACACTTGTCACTTGGTTTTTATTTCTTTTAAGACTCTTGTGATCTTTGATTTAAATTGTAGCATAGGAACCTTAAGCACGGGGACTCTTTTAATTTCTTCCTTAAAGGCTTTTTTGTTTGTTTGGCAGTTTTGTTGTTGTTGTCACAAACGCACGCGGTTTCATTTGTATAGAAAAGAAGGGAAAACCAATTGGGTTTTCGCAGGCTGTATGTTTAACCAATTGGATTTTGTATTTCGTATTTTATTTTTGTTGATAACACACGCCGGAGACACTTGAAAAAAATTGCACAAAGTGTGTATAGGTATACTTTTGATTTTGTTAAGTATATACCAAAATATGTTTTGGTTTTTTATTTGTATTATGATTTGTTTTTGTTGCCAAGTTAGTTGTATTATCGATGACCGCGACGGCTAACGGTAAATCGGCAAAAGCGGTGTTTTATTTTGGTTGCTTTTGTTTTGTATGTTTTGGCGGCGTAATGTAGTCTAGCGGTTAGCAGCTCCGTTTTGTGTGTGGTGCTAACGGTAACGGCGGAAGTACGCGACTACTTGCGAGGTTTTAGCGGCGAGCGCGTCTTCGCTGCCTCTGCTCTCGGCGACTTCGCTGCAGCAGCGCGGCAGCTTTTGTCCAGCGGGCAACAACAACCAGAGTGCGACAAAGCACACACACAGACAGGCACAAGCTGAAGCACGCCGCACAGCCCACACTGGCGAGCGCGAACGAACACGAGCGAACGCGTTGCAAGCGAGACGAAAGCTTGCGAGCGGCGGAAGAAGAGAGCGCCACAGCTCAGCGAGAGAGGGAGAGAGAGTGGAGTATGGTGTGTGTGTGTGTGTGAGTGTTGAGAAGAGAGTGCCAACTCCAGACGCGAGCTTCTTAGGCGAACATGTCCGAACGCGACGATGTCCTGCGAGCGACTGCAGATAATTCAATTTTATTTCAGGCTTTTGCACTTTAATGCCAATCTGGCAATTTGATTTTCGGTCGACGTCAACGCCGACGCAACGCCGACGCCAACGCAGCCCTTTCCTAACGGTGTTTTTGGGTGGTGCGGTGGTGGTGGGTTGTTGTTGGGTGGCAACCGGGCGTTTGTTTATTTGCCGCCGGTCATGTGTGCGAGTTTACGGTCCTGTTCGTGTGTGTGTGTGTGCGTATGTGGGGGTGGACATCCGACACCCGTTAGCGCGCGAGAGCGAGACAACACGTGCGAAAATCGCAAAGGGGTGGTGCCGTTTGCCGTTCAAACTGGTCACTCTGGTCAATTGACGGCCGAGGACTCGGATTTACATACAGATATTTAGCTTTTGCTGCGGAAGCCAGCATTTGCAACCCTCTCGCCGGCAGGACATAAACAAGGACAACGACATATAACCACAAGTCCGCAGGCGTTTAGGGCGCGCGCGCACCTTTCCCGCTTAAAATCAAAACAATAAAAGGAGCTCGGCAGAGGATCACGTAGGTGACGACGAATCGCGCTGAGGATGGTGCAAAAATGTATTACCTCATATAAAGTCATAAGAAAAGTTCAACAGTGAAGAAAATCTTATTTACACCCATTTGCATAAAAGTTAGATACTGTTATTCATAAATAAAGAGAAGCTTTAGTATGTAATATAAATTAGAATTCGAAGCTTAAACTGGAATATTAGTTTATGTTAAGAATGGTTCTTTTATCAATGCTATCCATAAAGCCTAAAAATTATGCATAACTGCTGTTTTGAGTAAAATATACATAAATTTAAATTGTTTTATTCCTTAGTAAGAGCTCAGAACTATTAATTCATATCGCTTCTGGGAGCACAACCTCCTCGCTCGGCTGTCGAAAAGCGTCTGATGGAGGCCGTTAGCAGCTTCGCACTTATCGCTTGAGCCAACTAATGAGCCGACGAGCTTGCAACTTGCAACATGTTGTAAGCACTCGGAGATCCTCAAAGGTCACGGTGGGCGGAGGTGGTGGGGGTATTTCCTAGTGACAACCATGGGCCAAACTGCATCCCTGGATGAAAGATCTTCCCCCCCTTTTTGGTGGCCCCATCCTCACACCCCTTCCTTCAACCGCAACATCGAACATGTTGCCCACTGGACCGCCGACCCCCCCTCACCCATATGCGCAAAAAAGAATCAAAGAAAACAAAAAACTGGACGCTCTCTGCCGGCGTCGCTGGCGCAGTCGACGTCGCTGTTGCCATTAATGTCAGGCTCTTTGATATGAGAATCAGCGCACTCTCACATATGAGAGCTCCAATTGTGCGCCAGTGTGCGTGCGAGTCTGTGTCCGTATGTGTAGTTTTTGCATGCGTGTGTGTGTGCGAATTATTTTTGTTGTTTTTGGTTTGTGGGTTGCGGCAGAATGGGAAAGTGTGGGGGGGCTAACAATAGGGGATGGGTATGATAGGTCCGAATGTTCCTTCAAACTGTATTCCAAACTTTACTTGCCTTATCTTAACATGCATAGTATGTTTTTTTTTTTTATAAATTATTATATTATTAAGCTAATTTACCTGTTGAAAGATCATTTGTTTCAAGTTAAAAGTTGACACTCTTGATATTTAAAGATAACTTTTCTGTTAAATCCCATAGAGTTGATCCCTCATTAGGTCTCCAAAGATCTCCTAGTTTTTCTATCTGCCATATATGTATGTAGCATACATATTGCCGCTTTGGCCTCACATACACATAAGCACACATCAACATGCATTCAAACATACACACTCGCACGCATTTTCGCACACATATGTGGCGTCGCACACGCGCGTTCGTCATCGATTGGCTCTCGCACATTTGTTTGACACTCCCCCGCCACCCCCCTGGTCGAAACCCATCCTTGCCCCATTCCCCCACCACCCACCTGCCGCGCTCTCTCCGGTTGCACACACACAGGTAGCTGAGAGCAAGCGAGAGAGTGATAGAGGGTAAGGGAGAGAGCAGCAACTCAAACAGAGAGATTTCGCTGGGTAAAAGAGAGCCACCCCAAGGTGGGTAAGAAATGTGGGAAGGGGGGCTAACAATGTGTGCCACGAAGTTCCAAGGTGAGGGCTAGTGGGTGGGCCAAGGGGAGGGGGTAGGCGGAATAGGGGTCGCCGGGCATCGCCATAACTCTTATCAGTCGAACGTTAACCGCTCACATGGAATAGTCGGTCGGCGGAATGAAATGGGATGTTTGTTTGTTAAAATTACAATTTGGAGCTGTTTATGTTTGGCCAGATTGGTTTTCAATACGGAACGAAATCGTATTTTAAAGACATTCCATATTTATCTTACTAGTCTGCTCAGTTTTTTAACATTTAAATAAAGCTTTTTGTTTACACTATTTTCCCAGATTGTAGTTTAATTTTTCACTCGATATCTCGACTGACCTCATTCTCCATCTATAGCCGCCAAAGGCAAAACCCTGTGGGGGTGGCTACCTCTGCCCCTTGAAAGGCAGTTATGCGGATGAGATTCCGATTCCAATTCCGATTCGGCGAGATCAAAGGGATCGAGTTGTTGGAGAAGTGCGGAGAGGGGGTTGGAGAGTAGCGCAATTACCCGCGAATCCGAAAGGCGAGTGCGAATTTGTCAGACTTGCGATTCGCGGCTTGAGAGGAACCTTCGCAATTGCATCGTACGCAATCATCGGGGTTACACATATGTGCATAACATATGCATGCACTGAGAAAAATGATTGCTGTTTTACTTGCGAAAGTATGTTACTCAGTTTAGAGATCTAAATAACTTCTTGTACCCCAGGCTTAATAGCTTTTATAATAACGATGGTGTATAAATAGATAAATATGTTCAATAAAAGATTCTGTCAGTGCATATTCTTACCTTTAATATATGCAGATGGAGGCCCGGCTCCGTCAGCTATCGATGGACGCCTGCTCTAACCGATCCGATCCGATCCAAACCGAACCGATCCATTGTCGGCGAGATGTGAGATTTTCGCTTCCATTTTTGTTATTTCTTGGCAAAAAACAAGCAAAACCAAAATCTGAAAATGAAAACAAAAACGAAAACTGAGAAGAAAAAAACACAAAAACCGCCATTAACAATAACGAAAATTGCAGAATTGCCGACAATTACAAGGGGGTGGCGATTTTGGTAGACAGGGGGGGTTTTTTTTTTCTCTCTTAAATTGCATGTGACATATGCGAGGAGGGAAAGTAAGGCATGCAAAAAAAAAAAAAAAAAAACAGCGTAAACGCAGAGGAAGCGAGGCTTGAGATTTAGAGTGCACTCCGAAAGTGCAGTTGCAACTGGAAGTTGCAGCAGAAGCCCGCCAGCAACAACTGCTGCATCATTATGTCAGCTGGAGGTCCTGCGGCTGCCATCCCCACCACCAAAAAGAAGACCAGAACATCCGAGGACCCGACAAGCATCACCGAATCCCAGCATCACAGCATCACAGCATCGGAACATCAAAACATCAGGGCACCAAAGCACCAGAAGTGTCGACAAATTGGCCCACAGAGCTCCGCTCAATCGGCGATCCATCATCAACGTGGCCAGCGCACACTTGGCCAACGGCCAATGGCCACTTCTTAGTTCTTGGCCAGCTCCATTAGCTGCGTGATTGCCGCTCGGCTAAGTGGCCATCTAGCCAAGTGGCTAGCTACACTGAAGGAAAATCAGTTTATAGCATGAATGTTTTATGTGCTAAGACTACCAAACTACTTAAGTTCATGGATAATATGCATGATTGATAGTTGGTAGTTTGTGCAGCTCTTGAGTTTTTCCAGTGCATCCAGCGATCGTTTGATGGCCATAAATTGTTTTGGCCAACGGCTGACCACCATTATCACAGCTACCGGTTCTGGATTCCCCGCTATCTGCCGCAATAGCGCCTATATCCCTATGCTCCCTCTTTTAGTATCAGTCTTTCCTCTTTTTTTTTTTGTTTTTTTTTTTTTTGTTTGGGGTGCCACTCTCTCTATTATTATTCCAAGATATCTCTTTCCCAAATTCTTTTTCGACTATTAATTGTCGCGTGAACAGCTTTGTTAGATCGATTCGGGGGTCAGGCACACCAGTTGGCTACCGCTGTGTCAACCGCTGGAACCCCCCACCCACCACTCAAGGCGCAAGACCCACACCCACACCCACTGAGCCACCCGATTCGGTGGCACCGATTTCCCATTCGATTCTCAATGCCAACGGCCATCCGTTGATCGATTAAACGACCTGCTGAAAGGTGAGCGGTGGGTGGTGAATGGCGGAGTGGGCGGACCCTTCGGGGACGTGGTCTGCAGTGAGTTAATGTCACACCAAGAAGCAGAAGAAGAAGAAGAAGAAGCCGCGGTCCGCTCGCCAAGTTGACAAATTGTTGATTGACGCAATCCAGGCAAGAAAAAAAAGTCAAATAACCCAAGGAAGGCCGCGTATCCAAGGAACTGATGGCATTTTCGGGTGAGAGTTTCAATGGTCTACCATATGCACAGTCAAAAACTGTATCAGGAAGTATTAAGTATTACTAAAGAATATATAGCTTTCCCAATTAGTTTTCGCCGTTAACTTAACATTGGATATAAATCAATTTATATACTTTGATTTTTTAAGTACTAGGGGATTTTCTTCCAGTGCTTGGATATTTAAGGAGTCGGTCTCCTTTGGATGGATTGTGGTTTTGGGACGGGGTCGCAATCACAATCGCCCGCTTGGCCGCACTTTCGACCGCCTGGCTGGGTGACTACTTCTTGTTGTTTCCGCGCACCAAACAAAGTTTATCGATTTAACAAATTTAACAACATCGGCCAGAGAAAGAGAGCGAGTGCCACATTTCGAGTCTTCCGTCCGCGTCTCAGAGTTCCTCTGCCCCAAAGGTCTCAGTCGGCTTTGTTTAGATGACCCAACAAACTCGGCTCGGCCTGTGTCCTGGCCACCCAAGTGATCGATTATACATTCGATGGCCATGAAGGCTAACAACAGGCCCACCCTCGTCCTCACGTCCCCATGTTCTTTCGTCCTTTTGGGCCGCAAAACCACCGACTGTCCTCCTTTGCCTGCGGTGGTTGCCCCGGCGGACCTTGTTTTCGGCCCAATGGAAATGTGGGAGCAGGAGTAGGGCCAACTAGGTGAAGGAACACCAGTGGAAATGAGGTTGTCTTTTGATTGAAACAGAGGAGTCTCATAGGATGTGCTGCTTTCTAGACTACGACGAAGACAGCTATCCGCTTAAAACATTAGTTCCCAAAATTATGTCACATTTAGATTTATTATTTATTATTTCCCGCACAATTGATCTTTACAAGCAGCAGACAAGTGCTCTACATCTCCAAGTACTTTAAATGTTTTATATTGGGTTGATTTATACCTTAGTTTAGAAGATTAGTTTTACAAAGAGTTCGCATCTGGATTTTTCTGGCCTGGGAACCTTTCTTGACTTTTTACCCCCTTCGAAGCGTCGGCACTTCTTTTGGTTAAATGGTTAATTGAAATTCCAGGACAAGTGCAGCGAGCACTTGAACCTACTTGAAAAAATCTCCTGACTGGCCGCGATGTCCTAGAGTCCTGTCAGTAATCGGAGATTCCACTCGAGACCCGATACCCTATTCAATCTGATCCTTTTGGAAAACGGTTGCTCGGTCTACATTAAGTTTCGATTTTCAATGCGGTTAACCAAAACGTCGGCGAAGTCGCAACCAATCACCCACTTCAAAAGGTGTACCAAAGATTTAGGAAAATATATTTATGCAATAAGCATATAAAATATAAAATTTTTGCATGAAAAGAAAGATATGCAATTTAGGAACAAATACGTTACAATTCCCTATAAATACTACTATTTTGACCACAAGTGTATGTGAATCAGCGGTTTACTCTTTCGCATTCAAGTGTCCAAAGTCTCCGTTTCGTTTTTCCCGCTGCGATGATGCGATCACTGTCCAAGTGACATTTTTTTTTTTTTTTTTTTTGTTTGGGGTAGGGATTCGAAACAGTAGCGCTTGGCCATAAATAAAACCCAGTGACAACAACCAGCACTTGATATGTGATGTAGTTTGATTTGCCTGACTTCTTGAAATTTCCGACAAAATGAAAATATTTGGGAATTAATGGAATCTCAAGTGTGTCCACAAATGGAACATTGACAAAGGCAGCCATTTTGGGCAGCAGAGTGGGGGAGATATTTGGGAGATCGGTGGAGATTCGTGAAGATGCTCACATACAGCATACAGCATATAATCATATAGCCATATAGCCATATAACCATATAACATATAGTACAGCCCCACGGCCAGTCTGGCCGTTTGTCCCACGGACAAACATATGGCAGACACATGTGAGCAGCCGAACTCAACTCAGGCCAAACAACGGACCCGGGTCTCCGATCTCCGATCTGAAGACCCAGCGTATTGTTATTTTAAGCCACGCCGCCGTGTAGATCACAAATCTCGGGGATGGTGGGGGGATGTACGGGGGACTTGGGGTTGGGATGCTGCTACTTATACATATACAATACACTGGATACGCTGGATGGAACACTGTCAGTTGGCTTGACACCGACATTGGAATGGCAATGGAAAACGAAATGGTTTTTGGTTTTTGGTTTCGGCTCGGTTCGGTTCGGTTCAGTTTTAGTTTCAGTTTCAGAGACTCTAGCAACTCAGCGCTCCACATTTGACCAGCCCCTCTAGAACTCAAGAATCCAGGCGGGGAGAAATCGGACAGATAGACGCATCGGGAACATCAGAACATATTCATAGCAGGGGGTGAACTTGAAAAACTCGCCGTTATACGCAAGAGATATTTATATACATTTTCACATTTATTATTTATAGGCCCAGAGATGGATGCTACGGGTTGTTGTGGAAGTCAGAGAATAGGAACTTCTTCATAATCTGGAACTTAGTGAATGTTTAGAATGACGTTAGGTAATTGCCTGGGCTTATTCATAATACTAATCTTAAAAAGATGTATCATTCTGAAAATACAAAATAGTGTATCTTTATACTTGAGCTTTGTTTAATGTCACTTTAAGACCTAATCAGACATAAATCTCATGAGTGTGTTTAAGTCAGGCTGGTCAATTCCGGAAGCTGGCTCATTCCCTGGCTTTTTGTTGCGTGAGTTGGGAACGAGAGGATAGAGCTGGGGGACACCAGACTGTAGACTGGGGGACTGAGGACTGCAGACGGCCGACGGCAGGCTTGTAGACCGTAGACAAACGCAGACACAGTCACGAACGAAGGGGGAGCGGCTCTTTTGGCCTGGTCTGCATTGGTTTGTTTTAGCTTTTTGGGTTTCTCTAGCCAAAAGCTAGCTTATCTTAATTGCAATATCGCTGGTATATCTCCCGATGGCAATCTGAGTGCACACAATGCGAATTTATCGACGGCGCATAGAGCGTATGTATAGTATATATTTGATATCGCTGGATCTGTCGTCGGGTCACTGCGATCTTAGTTGTGGGTGTGTAGCCGCCTCCTAAATGATGGACAGATATGACAAATGAGCTGCGATCACCCCAAGAGAGCAGGTTAGGGTATGCATAGGTTCACCTGAAGCTTATTAACTCAAAAATCTTTTGTTTCGCCTTGCTCTTTAGCTTTTAAGCGACGACAACCCACGCAGTCTGCGCTATGAATTCGAATGACTTGCCCCGACCAGATCTTCCACATAATGAATGAATCGGTCCCTGGTCTATACACAGAGAAAAAAAGCGCAACGGCATAAATTAGTCAATTAAACAATAAAACATATTATTTTTCGAAGGATATCGGCCGTAACTCAGCTGAAAAAGGGTGCAGAACCAAATGTCTGACTTTTTTGGACATCTTACAACCTCAATTAACAATCCCTATCACTTTTCAGGCGATTTTGAAAAATTAATTTTTTTCACAAATTCTCTCTTTTTTTTTGCATTAAAATTGGCCAAAAAAAAATGTCAAAAAATTTAAGTTGTCCGATTGGAATACTTTAAATGCAAATTGAATCGAAATTAAGCCACAAATTAAATGATGTAGGACATTTCAAGTTTGGTTCACTATTTTCGAAGATATGGACAAAATACTCGGCTTTTTTAACTCAAAAATTAGCATTTACAACATATACAATTTTGACGTATACTTGAGTTGGTATTTTAGCTATATCTTTGTCAAAATTGGCCGCATCACTAAAAGACATACGGTTTTATGATGCTAAAAACCTCAACAAAAAAAACCCTATCGATTTCTGAACAAATAAAATTTTTGTCAATTTTTCGTATTTTTCATAACATCATAAAAATTTGCAAAAAATGACAAAAAATTAAAATGGCCAAACTCGAATGCAAATTGATTAGGAATGCAATTACAAGCTCAATGAGGTACAAAATTCTAGATTTGAGCTATTTTTGAAGTTTTTATAGCACAAAACGGTCAAAATTATATACGTTTTTTTTTTTTCGGTGTTTAATCTTTGGGCCTGATATTTTATTACTATTTTTTCTACTTGCGGCCTAGCCCGACTCCAATGACAAATGGCTGGCTGACTGGCTGGCAAATGCTGTTAAGGTGGCGCATGACACCGCCGCACAACTACTGGGCCAAGTCCAACTATTTAGCCGGAGATGATTAAATATATATCCAGGGTTGGTGGTGGTTGGTTCACCCAGCTTTTGGGCCCACTTCCTGCTGGATTTGATCCTACACAGATCTCTTGGCCGTGCCCCACATCGATGAATATGAAATGAGTTTGTGGGCCTACTCGATTCGGTCTCGGGATCGGAATCGGGATACCGGGTCTTATGTCTTGCTCCCATTTGGCCAGATATCGCAGCTGCTGCATCTGCACGCACTAGAGCGAGATATCCATAGGAAGATAAAGATATAGCAAAAGAGAGATGGGGCTATGGGGTGCCCAAAAGCGTAGGCTGGGACAATTTTGTACTTGTAAGCGATCGCACTTTTTGGTTTTGGTTTATTATTATTTTTTTTTTCTGTTTTTTTTTTTTTTTTGGTTTTTTCTCTCTTTCTTTTTTTGGGTGCGCCTGCCCCTCTGCACCTCAGCAAAAAGGAAAAGAAGAAGAAAAAACCCTGCCCAAGTTGGGCAATTGACGGGGCATGCCGGCCACGCCCAGCTTTCCTGGTCATCAATGGCACAAGCCCAAGAAAAAACGATGACGACGACGACGACGATGATGATGTTATTTCGCTTGGTGGCAGGCCTGGGCCAAGATTTAGTTGGAATCGAGGAATCGTAGCCGGTGTGGGTACACATAGCCATCGCCATCGCCATCTGATGGATTGTCATGCATCGGCGACGCTCCACTAATCATATGGCACCAATATGCGTGGACTCATCGCCGGCGATCCAAGTGGAGCTTCACTTGGAGAAATATGTACATTTGTTATAAATGATCTTATTTTTTTTTTATTCACTGCCTTGAAAAATTTGCTTAAAGCGGTTTATTTTTATCTATGTCTCTGTTATCGAAATTTTTCCAGCTTGCAATTCTAAATAGGTTTTTTTTTTCGCGTACTCACCCAATTTCCCACAAAAGTCGGACCTCAAACTTATGATATTGAGCACCTCTGCGATTTCAGCTGCCTTACTTTTATATATTTTTGTGGCAATTTCGCGCTTGAGCGGCGTTGACAAACGAAATGCCAACGGCCAGCGCAAAATCGATAGTGAATCCGGGCCAAAATCAGCTGGACATTGCGATTGAACCTACGAACTGCCGAACTTCGGATGACGCGGCACTTTGCATTGTAACTAGTTGAGAATTCTAGATTAGTCATGGCAGAGGCACAGATTGGGCAACGAAACGGACAACAGCAATTGCCCAATGTGACAGCTGATCTCGGAGGAGGAGGACCCATGGAGATGGATCGATGCAGGGCAAGCCAAGCCAAGCCAAGCCAGCAAAGCCAGCCAAGTCAACCCCGGCCAAGGCGACCCAATCCGATCCAAAACGAACCATTGATGACTTGCCCTGACAGATAGATGCGGAGGTGTGGGCATGTGGCTAGAAATAGAGAGATGATGATGTTGCCGGTTGGTGGCCTCGACCCATGGGCTCATTATTTAAACGACGCTGCTTTGGCTGCTAAAAGTCATCAATAAAGGCTAGCTGACCACCGGTCTGGGCTTGGCAATTGTGCCGCACATGCAAATGCGAGTGGGTGGCACTGAGTTCTCCAAATCTCCAAAGCCAATGTGAACCGCACCCACAAAATGCAGGCCACAGGCGGATGGGAGCAGTCACAGCTAAAGAAACTCAAAAATGAAAAACTCGAAACTAAAAAACAAAAAGACCAAAAACCTTAAAGGAAGAGCCACACACACACACACAGATTGTCGCCGAGATTTCACTGTAAGAGATTGGCCATCTGGCACAGCTTCTGTGCGGACTCACATTTCTCAAGTTGTACTCCATTAGCTAATGGACTCGATGTCCACTTGTTGTGCAAACTCAATTTTGGGTTTTGTGAATTGGGAGTCGCACGATGACGATTAAACACCAAATGCCACAGATAACCGACAATAGCTATGCACTGCGAGCAATTTTATGCAACTTGCTAATTTTATAGACAACTATTGCATTGTGGCAACAAACATGAGCTGCACATATTTTTTTGCGAAACACATGGCACAAGCAAAAAAAAAAAAATCTAAAATGCTTAACTGGTCAGCATAAACTATTAGTTTTCGAGTTCCCAAATTTCCTCTCTCTGTTGGCCATTGAAAAATACAACATTTGGGGGCTTAGAGGGAGGATTTTTCTGGCTGGCCATTTGTGCGGGTCGCTGTACCTGACGCCGGGTTTTCATGTGGTTTCCACTCGAGTGCCCACAATTAAAATACAGCCTGTCCAACTGATAAGCCTTCCTGCATTCTTTTCCTTTGTCAAGGCAAAAAGCACAACAGGAATAAATAAATACGAAGCAAAATACCAAAAATAAAAAAAACAGAGCACACACACAGGAAAAGAATTGAAAAGTTTCGCCCTGAACCGAAAGGAAATTTAAAGGGAGGACACGCACCACACACACACACACACATGACCAGAACACAACCCACCCAACCCAGCACCGCATTTTAGCCCACATTCAAAGAGTCTTTGAAAAGTTATGCGAACGCAAACAAAACTTTTAATTTGGCCAGTTTGAAAAGAAGGTGAAAAGAAAGCAGCGAGCTGGGGGCCAGATAACGATGACCTGGTGGCCAAGACGACCTGGCCCCGTATGAAATATTAATGCCGGACTCTCCTTCGCAGATGAGATACGTTTGTAAGCTGTGGGTGATATCAATGTGAGGTAGTGTGAGGGAGTGGGTGGTTTTCCTCACTCATTTTTGGGCGGCTGTGGGGGGAATTTTTAATCACTCGAACGGACTTCAATCGAGGCGGGATTCGATGGCATCGCGTTTGTCTAGCTGTGATTGTTGTGTGTGGGCAGCAGAACATTGCAACTGCCACTGTGGCAGCAACAATCGTTACACCGAGAGAAATGTTATACATTTGTCAAATAAATATGCTAAATAATCTGTTTATTACATTGCTAGAATTTCAGAAGTTTAGGCGAATATTAACATGCAATATTTTGTAATCAAGCAAGCGTTTATGTTTAATACACCTATTTTTCAAAAACCACCCAAGCTATATTTTTGGTTAGATTTTATTAGGATTTTCAAAAAGAAATCCCTGACTGCTGATTTATAATTGTTTTGCTGTGCATGTGACTGCATCGCTCTACATGCCACATAATGGGGCATCATCGCCGGCTGTCTGGATGTGTGCCAAAGTGCAGAGCGGAAGTCATGACTAGCCAAACACGAAGCGATGAGATGGGGTTGGGGATGGGGTATTTTGGATGAGCTAGGGCCTAATCGGGGGCCAGGGAATTATTTCTTATTTCTTATTTCTTTTATTTTTTTTTTTTTTGTTATTTGGGGCTGAGACGTTAAGCAATTGAAATAAGAAAGTTCGTACATTATTTCGGGCAGACACCAAAAATTGCGCGACCGTATAATTTGTGCGCGTGAAAGTGAGAAAGGTCCCAATTACTTAGAGGGAGGCAGGCAGGGGATGAAGGTGAGGATAGCCGTGGCGGCGGTACAGTGAAGCATCCATATCGTCGACTGCCAGACTGACTGACTCCACGAGTGGTGCATCGAAATTAGTCATAACCACGATTACAATTTTTTCGTTTTATTTCTTTCTTGTGGCCGTTTCTAGAGCTACATACTATACATACTATATGGCCAACAGAAGAAACTATCGAAAAGTCGGTGGTGCGACACGAGCATGCTGCACCACCATCTAAAATCGGAGAGCCCGAGCCAGTAAGCTTGTGTCCTAATCGTGCCGCAGATAGATTCGTGAGTTTAGCATACATATGTCGGATGTAAATCATTTGACAATTCCGCAGACGTTATGTGCCACGTCTCCCAGAAAAACCCCACCACCACCCCCCTCCCCCCTTCTTGTTTTTTTTTACTTTTCTTCCAGGTGCTACTGTTTTCAGGAGCGGCGGGGGGGGGGGGCAGAAGGGGTTAACACCTCCGCATTGGCATAGGTTTTCCTTCACTCCACATTTCCCAGAGTTAAAATCAGTGGGCGGCGGACAATGGATGGCTAACGAGACCACGGGTTAACAATTAATTAATTATCACAAAAGCTTTATGGGAAACAAAATTAGATTTATAGATTGGCAGCGAATATAAATATAAAACAAGCTTATTTATAATTTGCATTTACTTTTAATTGAAAAAGCATTCTTGCTTGACTACCCGGCAGTCATTGTTCAAAGAGAGATATATATTTCCAATTCTAACTTTGGTTTAAGCCGAAAACTGAACCCAATCTGGCCAGGATCGGCGACAATTGGCCTGGCCATTATTAATATGACTGGGCATTTTATTGCCCAGATCGTCGTGGTCTGTTCTGGCGTTCTTCGTGATTTATTTTTTAAGCAAATTGTCGCCAGTAATCCAACAATTCAACAATCCAACGATCCAGCCGTTCAGTAGCTAGATCAGTGGAGCTGTCGCCGAATGGCTGCCATGTAACGGGGCCCACAGGGCGGGTGGTTGATGTTATGCCCGGCGGAGGAAGAAGGGAGCTTCTCTTTTGGGGCCCCCGGGGAATCGTGCTCGCCCAGCGGAGCATCTGTATCTGTATCTGCGGAAGATTGCCGGCTGCTGCCTGCTGCCTGCTGCCTGCTCCTCTTCCTGAGCAAATGTCGCATGTGATTTCCCAAAACTGTTTCCACGCTCGCTGCCCACCGAAAAGCCAAAAGCAAATGTTTGTTCAGTGGTGTCGGCGGTGCTAGTAGTGGTGGCGGTGCTGGTGGTGCTGGTGGTGCAGGGGCGCTCAACTGGTGGCTGCTGATGGTTACTGTTGGTTACTCCATGGTGGCTGGCAGTTGGGGGACCTGAGGACAGCCGCTGATTATCATCAAAAGATCGGAACTGAGCGGAGAGACAAAAGCGAAGACGCTTCTCGTGTGAGTGGCTGCCTAGCGAGCTTTGTTGTTGCTCCATCGCTTCGCTGACTGTCGCCTCTCCAAGCCCCAAGTCGCCACTACCATCACCACCACCTCCACCGCCATCGGACTGGAAGCCATCTTCTCCACCCCCTTACCCATGCCTCTGGAAAGCAGAGCGTTATGCCCTGTACCCACACTCCTCACAACAACAAGAAAACAAGAGTAGCGCTAGTGCAGTGAAAACAATTTGAATCGTTTTCTATACACAACAATATTTTCAACCAAAATGCCTTCGTTTTACAATTTAAAAAAAGTTGCAACTTTCTTACAATGATTTTCTTCATGTGTGACTTTGGCTTCTGCGGCAAATTAAAGTCCAAGTGCGAGTCAAATTATTTTTTTACAAGTGAGTTACTGTTTTCATTGCGGCTCTTAATGTAACTAACTGTTTAGAAATATGTATTTATATTGTGGCTCTGGGCTTTTTGTGCTGCGTGAGTTGCAGGTGACGCTGCCTCGTTTAATCGGTTCCAAAGCCTTGATGATGATGATGATGATGATGCGACGACGACTATGCCAAAACACTACGACGATTATTAAAAATCACTCCTAGCCCAGGCTAAGCGCATCTAAGCGCTGACTGGAAATGCCCAGATGCCCATGGCCCGATAAAGTGGTCTCGAGTTTCTACCCATATTAATGGGGAATACGGAGAAATATACGAGGGCTATCGAGCGAAAAGCGAGAAGCTTACGCGGGGAAAGCCCAAACAAAATGTCAGCCTAATATCTAGGTGATCTTTAGCCATATACCCCAACCACACACTTGCCAAGTGTTGGCTTAATTATGCTGATTTCACTGCCATTATGGCCATGGTTTAGTGAAATGACAATAGACTTTTACATTTGTGCATCACACATGTAGGTTGCAGATTTGTTATATTTCATTTTATTGAAAACCCCTTTTAATCGTGTTACCTTCTGTGTCAGTTAGAACACCGAATATAATTGTTTTCAAATTATACAGACAACCAGCATATGTGTAGCGTTTTGGATGTAATTAGGGAAAATCAGAAGATCCACCCCTTTCGTAAAATCTTCAAAGTCAGTCAAGTATTATTTGGCCCACTCATCGGACTCTCCAGATTTCAGAGAGCGATTGTTGTACGAGGTTTCACAGTCATACGAGTATGATGACTGCACCATCTAATTTTTATTGGGGTATGGGGCATTCGGATGGGGTCTTGAACAAACTTTTAGATGTGGGGGTGGTGTGGGCAAGGTAGGGCTAATTGCAAGTGCAATGACTTCCGCGACTCCACTTAAATGCGACTAGGCACTCGCACTTGAGTTTTGTCATCTAAGTGTACATATATGTATGTACGTATCTACGTATGTACATACAGTGGTACCTGGACAGTTGCCGCCAAGTTGTTTTGGCCGGGCCGAGAGCAAACACACACATGTTTAGATACCGAGACAGAGATAACACTAAATTGAGGAGAAGGCACAGTGTCGAGGGGGGGGGGGAGGAGGTGAGCTTCGGTCTTGGCCTGGTCGGTTTGGGCTGACTGCCCCTTGTCGCTTTCGCGGCTCAGTTAATGTTAATGTGCTCCAAAGTATTCTCGGCTATCTGTTTTGTGGCTGTGCGTGCAATTGTGACCAGTGGGTTAAACCAATTTCACGCCGGTAAAGCGCCAAGAGCGTTGCAACCCCAGATCCAGATGGTGTCATCTACCTTGTGCCGCATGCCTTCTGCCATCCAGGAGAATCCAGAATAAGAGCCCAGTTTAGATGGAGCTGGTCTGGGCTGGGCAAGGTGGTGGCCCTTTGCCTAGGAAATGTCTAAATGTGCATGACGTACACTTTTTTTGGACTCGCCGGAATGGCGAATGTCGCCAACGCGCCGTGATCTCTGGCGGTATGGAACTGAAACCATCACTACACACTGAACATCTACAAATAGTTATTTAAAATTAATATTTTTTTTTCTCATATTGCAATCGTCTTCATGCTTTACGTGCAATTCCTTGTCAAATATTAATATCAAATAGTTACGATATTATTTCAAATATGCCAACACATATTTCTCTCAGTGCATAGAATAGACTTTAGAAATGACAGTTGGACTGCGACAAAAGCGAGCTCTTCGAGTTTCTGGGTTCCCCGATCTCCGGGTCTTATTTTTTCTGTCAATCAGTGGAGCGCGAAGGAGTGCGACTTTGGACCGGGGCTGATATACATTCATATGGTAAACCATGGACTGGGTACCGAGAACCTAGGGTTAGGGCCTGGCCATTATCAACTGGCGCTGGCCACGGCGGCCCCACAATTGTCAATGTGTGTAGAACTCATATTAGGCCATTAAATGCAGGGCGATAAGAAAGTTCAGCGGAACTGAAGCGAGCAATTTCAGGCTTAGTTTAGTCTGCCATATGGCACATACATATGGTGGTGGGGCGGGCAGTGAGCGGAATGGGGAATATGGGGTCTAACTCTAACCAACGTGTGTCCACTACGAAAAGCATCACGATTTGGCCCAACATGCAGACATGTGTCGATACATGCTGGAATATATGTATATACTATGTATTTGTTGGCTTGGCCATGGCTATACAAACATAAAGCTCACTCACGCCGAGTGCTCAGCGCCAAAACATAATTTTCGCCCGGCGAACATTTCATACAGCGAACCTCGAGGCAATTCCAGATTCATACATTCAAACTATCCATGGACATGCCCAAAAACCAGATTCAGATCCTAGCGAGCGGTTCAAACAATTTTATTGATTAATGAACCATAATTAGAGACATTTACAATGAGCCACAATAATTCTTCATTACCAAAAGGCGAGCGGCTTGCAACAACGATGCGCCACACGCTCTGTCAGCAGACAGTGAGCATCCGCTATAATGTCCATAGTCGCCGCAGGCTGTGTCTGTAGTTGGCGCCAATCGATGAACTTGAATAACTACTGTGCTCGCTTTTTGGCGACCCCGCCACGCAATTTATATGCAGGTAACAGTTGTACAAGAGCACTGAGAGAAAATGGGGCCTCAAATGTAGGAATAGATATGGCTACAGACCAAAGGTTAACTAACATGATTAACTAATATACTAGTAAAAAATGTTTAAGCTATTTCAATGTACTTTTAAAGCAAAACTCATGTGTATTTGTTTTGTTTTTTTTTGAAGTGTGCCACCTCCCACCGCCCCACTCTTGACCCATCTGCATTCGTGGACCGATCGTGGCTCACGCGCACAACTCATTCAATTTCAGCGCAGACACGACTCCAGCGGATCGCCCTGCCCCCCACTCCGTTGCACCACCACTGGCCAGCAGCCTGCACCACTGCATATCCACGAGGATCAGAGATCCACTTCAATGAATGAATGAATTCGGCGTCTGCGCATTGCCAACATTCGCATTCGCAGTTCCATTCTGCGTGGTGTGTTAGCTTTTAGTTGGCAAATGGGGGAAAAGTCGGTGGAAATCGGGGGAAATCGGGGGAAATCGAGGAAAATCCGGGGAAAGAGGAGGTAAATCGGTCTTGGAACGTGTCAATCGAACACGAAACAAACAGGACGGACAAACCGCAAATCGAACTCTCGGACACACACTCTATCTATACATATTTCTTCTTTTCGGTGGAGCGGGGAACGAACTCTAATCACTTCCGACTACGAGTTCATAAATCCTCGTCGCCGTTTTCTCCACCTGCATTCACCTGAAAATTCATTTTCCCAGGTAAACTCCGCATTTGACTGGTCATCGTTGGGATAGGTAATTGAAAGCATTTGGATTCGATTGATTAATCGCTAAATGTAGGCGATTTAAATCGACAAATGTGGGAGAATAAACGAACAGCGACCATAAATCGTTGCAAGTGACCAGAGTGTGATTAGGTACTTCAAGATTGGAAGGTACTTACTAGATTTGTATTATCAATTTAAGATAAATTGGCATGTTTCTAGGAACTCTAGTAAATATCTAGTTAGCCTGTCTAAAACACGTATCCCGTGAGCACTTGAACTATACTTAATTACCCTATCTTATCATTGACTCGAATACGGAAAATCTGCAATGTTCTGGGTCTCTGAACTCACGCCCATTGCTTTTCAATTATTTATATGCGATTTGGTTTTAGTGTAGGCCGGCGATCGATTAACGATAACTCAGCCGGGCAGCAGCATCATCATGAATCCAGACTGAAGAAACTGAAACTCCGAAGGGGACTTTTAGCCACCGTTTTTTTTTTTTTTTTTTTCTATCTTGTCTCCGAGATGGCCGCTCGATAACCGATGCCAACAAAAGGAAAACTATTGGAAAATAGACACAACAAAACAGTGGAGAGCCTCAAATGAGTTTTGTGCACAAAACGACGAGGAGGCCAATTTACTATGCATATTTATTTGGGAAAATAAGTAATCAATGGCGGGAACGGCAATGGGAATCGGGTATTCGGTATTGCAAACTTGAAAGTGGAAGCTGAGAATGGGGAATGGGGAATGGTAATAGAAATGGCAATGGCAGGAAGCCAAAAAACACGACACCCATCCCCATTCCGTCTCTAAATAAATAAAAGCTGATTTATGTAATTTCACAAATTGCCCCGGCTTCTGGATTGCCATTGCTCATTGCCCATTGCTCCCATGATCCACATCCACATCCGAAACCAAATCAATGGCAATTATTAGCGGCCAGATCGGCTGACCAGAGATCCATTCGAAATAAAAAAGAACGAACAAAAAAAAAACCTGACCCACCAACCAAGTCATGGCCAAGAGCCACAAAAAACAAAGCCAAAATCAAAAGCAGAAACCAAACCAAAACAAAGAGCCGCTCGGTGCGAAATTTAAATTTTTCGCTCGAAACGCTTCTGGGGACATTGTCGCCCAGCGAAGGCAGGAGCGAGTGAGATGGTCCAAGCTGACGGGATGGAGAAGGGGAGACGGAATGGGGGAGTGGCGAAGTGACGGTGGCGAAGGCGGCGGAGGAGAAGCTCCACTTGCCATGGAGCGGAGACGTGGGAACTTACTTACTTGTAGTCCAGGCCAGTCCGAGCCAAGCTTCCCCCTTTTCAGGCCGCCCATTTCGCCCGCTGGGCAACGGCAACTGCTGCCGCTGCTGCACGCTGCTGGGAGCAGGTTGCACTGAGAGAAAGTCTTGTTATTAGGAAATTGCTAGGATATATATCGCCCAAAAGGTGACCCAGAACATTACTGGAACTACCAATGGCGCACAAAGTGATTTCATAATAAAATTTCCTAAAACGATTGAATTCTTTTTGAATTCATAAGGTATACCTCTGTAGTTTCTGCCAGTGCATCCGCTGGCCGTGGGCTGCTAGGCTTGCCGCAGAATGTCGCGCACGAATTGCGGGGCAATGAAACACAATGAAGGCGAACCACGCGGGCCGTCCAACTTGTGCTCCCACTTTTCTGCAGCTCCTACTATTTGCAGCTCCTCCAGCGCCAAAAAGCCAAGTGCCGAGTGCCGGAGTGCCTAGTGCCTAGTGCCTAGTGCCGAATGCCCACTCCCAGTCTTGGCCAGCAAACAGAGCCACATAGCCGTACCAGCCGCACAGCCGCACAGCCGCATAGCCACATGGCCAAAAGAAACTGAGGCAAGTCAGGTAACTCGGGTAACGCTGCTGGGCAGCCAACAATGGTGCTATGGCAGCTATGTGCCTATGTTGCTGTGTGGATCGATTAAATTGGTCGCTAAAGGTCGAAATTAAATCACGAAATAATTGTTACACCAAATAAGTTCTTCTATGTCTTCTTCGCTGCTGCTGCTGCTGCTTCTTCTTTGCCTAAGACAGAGTTAGAGCCATCGTGCTGGTTCTGAACTGGCCCCATGATCTATCTTCGGCCCTGATGACCGTTTCTGGCCCACTCGTTGGCCTCCCTTTTGGCCATCCCACTGTTCCATGGGACAGTGATGCTCGAATTGCTCGGACTCGGTACAATGCCCTTATCGAGTTGCAAGTTGCAAGTTGCTAACAGCTAGGGGCAGCAAACAGCAGTAACAGCAGCATTAGCAATATCTGCCCAAGGCAATTACCTCATGTCACAATAAATTGTTTCGTTTTGGCCTTTTTTCGAAGGCCCAATCGGACCCATCAGCCCACCAATTCACACAAAAAGAAATATCAATATTTATGCAGTTAACAAATATGTCAACAATAATAATGCAAGAAAGTATTGTTAAGTTATGTACCATGTACCATTCCAACTTTTTTAACATCCAGCCTCTACTTTTATAAAAAATTGTACTAAATCGGCAAACTAGTATAGCAAATTAATTAGTAGTCAATTTCTTTTAGTGCACCCGATGGACCGATCGGTCGACCACAAATCTTTCGCTTGTTTGACTCACCGTGTAATATGTAAATTGAAAATGCTAAACGCCAGACACTCGACCTAAACGCTGCACAGTCATAGATACAGATACGCGATGTCGATACAGATACAGATACAGCCAAAGATACGGGTTCGAATTCGGATTGGGATTGGGATTTGTATTTGTATTTGTATTTTGGCTTTTCGATTTGGATTTAGATACAGATGCAATAACAATATCGGACAGGGAAACAAACAGAGGATCAGGTCCGAGGATCGCCTGGGGCATCCAAAACATAAAAGGCCGTGCGAATATCGATGAAATTAGTTCAGCTGCGGGGTTTGGGGATGGGGTCAAATCGAAGGGGACAGTCAGTGGCCAGTTGAAAAGGTAAGAAAAAGGTGAGCAAGGCACCTGATGATCATCGAGAATAAACTTGTTACTGGGATAATATTTAGTTTAAAATGCATAAATAAAACCCCTTTTAATACCATTGTGATTAATAAATTTTTGCTCTATTTGCTTAATAACAATAACCAAATTATTCAATTCCATAACATTAGTTGTGTAGAATTCACATCCATCTTTGCTGATTGATCAATCGCTTGGCCTACAGTTGGACCCCATTAAGTCAAACCATTCTCTTTGCCTTTCTCTTTGCCTCGGCACAGCTCTGCTCTGCAGCTAATTGAAAACGAAAACAGAGACCGAAAAAAAAAAAAAAAAAAAATATTGGAAAAACTCCCCAGAGTAGAGCAGAGCATAGATTCGTCCCCCTTAGTTCAGCTTGGGGAACCCCCCGGGAAATCGACTTGAAGAGCAAAAGAGCGGGACAACAATTGACAAACGATTGCCTGGCCGTACAAATTGAGTTATTGTAATTGCCCAAAACGTTCAAATCCATCTTCGGTCTCTCTGTTTCTCGCTGTATTTCTCTCTTTCTCCGTTTTGGAGAATCTGGGGGATTTCGAAGGGAATTGGGGGCCATAAGGGGGCTTATCCAGAGCCACGACTTCTTGAGTGGCATGTGAACGAGCGTCTTGCGAAATGCGACCAGGATTTTTGGATGTGGAACTGCGCATGGAGATGGATCCAAGTCGCGTTTAGTGGGTGACTGATGCCCAGAATCAAGGTGCACTGCAACCGAAAGTCGCAACTGTTGCAACTGCAACAGCAACAGCAACTGCAACTTGGCCCTGCCGGATGAGTGATTGTATTGGAGTCGAGCGGAGGTCAGGTGATGGACGACGGCTACGACTCCGAAACACAAATACAATCACAAATGCAACCACAACAACTAATGCAACTAATGCAAAGCCACAGAGCCCAGCTCGAAATTAAAATCCGATTTAGACGGTGGCACCGCACATCGCCATCCCATCCCCACATGTTTGTAAATTACACACGATCATTAAAAGATTGTATTCATGTCGAGATATTTCGCGCACCGCTGAAGTATCCATTATTTTTAAACCAAGTTGACGGGTATTCCCAGTAATCCTGCTTCGCATGCACAAAATCCAGAAAAATATATTCAAGATATCAAGCAAACATAATACAAATCGTAAAATCAGCAATTTTATCATTATATTAAACTTTTGTTAGGTTGTTTGTGATAAGATTATTTAATCGAAAAGTATAGGGTATACAGGGTGCAGAGGTAGCCCCTTATTTTTGGCACATATCTCACTTGTTGCGACTTGGTTCGGTTGCATGTCGATGGGGCATGCAGGCAGCGCCATCGGCTGTCATAAGCGACAGGCTTTTTGGCTTGGGCCGCATCTTGAGCTTCAGAATCCAACCTCCGCTTCGATTTTCGGCTTTGGCTTTGCTTTTCGGCTTTAATGGAGCAGCACATGCTATGCAAGTACGATTTGCAAGTACGACCACATTAGCGCCACGAGAACCCAATGACAGGGGGGGGGGGGGGTGTGTGGTGGTTTGTTGAGCCCAGGCTAGGAGGAGCAGGGGCTCCGGGGAGCAGGGATACAACATGCGAAACACGTACTCCGTACTCCGTAGACCATATCCCAAACTTATCCTCCATACACTCCAGCCAAGAGGCAACAAGGTTGTTTGTCCGACATGATGATGAGTGTTTTAGGCGGCTGGAGTCGATCAGCTGCACTGAGCGAATATATTAGCTTATCTCAAACATATTTCTCACTCTTAGTTTATTGCGAATAAAATGTTGTGGATAAAAGCATTCAAGGTTTTGTTTCATTCGTTAATATACCTTCAAGTCATGCATACTCATATGATTTACTTTATATATTTTTAGAGGCTTCTCGACTTTTTTCCCAGTGCCACATGTTTCATGACTGCCCAAGATGTTGCCGAACTTTCGGCCAAGTGGCTTTGGGCCCGGCTTTTAGCCAGCGAGTGCATGTAAATGAGCGGCGATGCGGACTGTGAGCTAGGCTTGCATCTGAATCTGAATCTGAAGTTGCAACTGTCGAATGTTCGATGATGATCGCCGATGACGCTGATGTCTATAATGATGATTATGATCATCCACCATGAGTTGATGATGATGGTGGTGGTGGTGGTGATGATGGCGACGTTATTGTGCCAAGGTAAGAGATCGTTGCCAAATTGTTTTCGGCAAAAATTCTTAAAATAGAAGGTACCGATGGCAAGGATTTTTTTATGCCAGTCACTGCCAAAAATTACAACAAAAACGGCCCAAAGACGAACCTCTCGCCAAAATCGGTTTCACAACTTCGCTGCAGATCCACTGATCTAAGACCATAGGGTACATGGCACGGAGAGAAAATATAAGTAATATAAACGTAATGAAATCTTAAATAGTCACAGTTTTAGTTGCAAAAGAAAATGTACAATTTTCAGTGCATTGCACGAGCGATCTCCCCCGCTTGGCGGCAAAAGGTGAAGAATCCTTTGGATTGTCAAAATATTGTATGCCAAATACGGCTCACGAGTTGGCCGAACAGTCTGCGCCTGACTGCCTGACTATCTGTCTGATTTTCCCAGCTTTCGGTTGGAAGTCGAGGAGCCGCATAAATACCAAATAAATGTCCGGCTGAAGCAATTGACACATTTGCATTTGGCCGGCTAGCGAATGTATCTGTATCTTGTATCTTGTAGTTTTTGAGCCGCACTTGCAATTTGTCCGCTTGTGAGAATGTATGAACTTGAGGTTGTATTTTTGTCTTTTTCTTTTTGTGGGCAGTTCCCGGCGAGAGATTTCGCACCAGCTGGGAGCCACAAGGGGGTCTATTCAGACTCTTCAGACGGCTATTTTTTTGTTTTTTTTTTTTTTTTTTTTCTTGGGGGGGCGCAGCTGGAGCCAAGCCCGCAAAATGTTCATAATTCTCCAGTTGTCAACGGGAGCGGCTTCTGCACTCATCGGTCGGAGATACGGATACACGGCCCTCGCCATCGCCATCGCCAGCCAATAAAAGCAATTGTGCCATTTGGCGGCTAATGTCTGAGGTCCATGTCGCAGACGCTCCTCAGTCAGTCAGTCAGTCAGTCAGTTAGACAGAAAGTCAGTCAGTCACTTGGTGTGTTAGCCACTTTAAGCACTTTACCAACTTGGTGGCTAGCAAATGCCATCATGGGCTGCGCCACCAGAGACCCAAAGAGTCATCGTCAGCGGTTAGGTTCCTACTGCATCACGTTTTCGTTGGCCAGCCACCAAAAAGATTTTGACTTTTGATTGCCGGCAGAAGCAGCCAGGCAAATTTCAGTCAACCCCAAAAAGTCTGACCGAAACGAAGCTGCAACGAAACTAGCAAGGAAATACACTGAAAAGCCGCGAAATCTCCTTGCTTTGCACTTTAGTTAAAAGTCCTACGTACATTATTACCACATTACTCATAGTTTCATAGGTATGGATATGCGACTGTGGGCTTCTAAACTAACAACATAATACGTATTTTTTAGTGGCACCGTTTTTTTTTTTCTCTCTGCAGTGGAAAATAGTAAAGCGCAGCAAAAAAAAAAAATCGCTTAACAGAAAAGCAAAATAGCAAAACCGAAACCGAACTGGCCATAGAACGATTCCAATTTCAATTGCGATTCATGACCGCTGGTCATGCTTGCATGCTCCACAGCCACTGCGCCTCCTCCTTTCCACCAGTCTCCTCCTTCCTCCAGAGGAAACCCCTTGGAATCTCGGGGTTGCTGGCCAAAAAAGGGACAACCCGGCAGGTTGCCCCCGTACCGATACCGATACTAATACCAATACCAACCAATACCGAATTGGCCAGGTCCAGTCCTCTGGTCTATTTGGAACACCATAAAGTTCAAGCAATTTGAACTCTTCCCGCTCTCTGGCGTTCCCAAGTCTCAACAGTAACAGTAACAGGCAGCTAACTGGCGAGTCGTGAAATTCACAGCAGTCACATTATGTGTTCCGGGCCAAAAAGAACCCAGAACGGGGGGGAGGGATTTTGGGGGGGATTCTGTTGGCCAAGAACGTTGAGAGCTGAAAGTGTTGGGCCCACTCAAACAAACAGTGCACAATGGCCATGCCATTTCTCACCGAGACACTTATAAATGTTCTGGGTATTTTTTTTTAATGTATTCGAAAAGTTACTTCGTAAACCAAAACAATTTCTTTTAATTTTTAACATACAAGCTAAATTATGTTTCGAATCCTTTTATTCAGTCAACAACATGCATTGTTCCACAGTTCATTTGACAATATAATTAGAAATGGAAATTTCGAAACTAAGCCGATTTAAGAAGACTTTGTCGTTTACACATGTAAGCGATCGTGTCCGAGCCAAGTTAGCATGTAAATGACAAAACATGATCGGACCTCGGATCTTGGAACCGAAGGACTAGAATCTCAATTAGTCTGGACCGGTTGGGCCCTTAGAGGGAATGTCCATTAGCGGGCCGAAGATGATGGAGATGGCACAATCTCGCATCCTCCTCCACCTCATCCTTATCCATCTGCCGATGATGATCATAATCCCATCGAAACGATCTAACGATCTCACATATCCAATGGATTTTGCACACATTCGAAACGGATTTTGGCAACAGATGCCGAAAGGGAGCGGAACAAGCAAAGATGTCCCCAGATCTTATCCAGCATGTGTATTTTTGGGCAAATGGTATTACGTACACCGCCTACAAGGACGAAGGACGAAAACAACATGCGCAGGAAAGAAACCCCAATTAAAATCAATCACATTTTCTCCGGGCAACGGACCGAGCGGCCTCATAAACAGATAAGCCATCCTCATCATCGGGATCGTGGCGAGTTTCCTTTCTCTGCGCCGGCCCAATCCCATCTCGTCGGTATTTGCTATTATTTTTTTTGTTTTTTTTTATCGGGGTCCTCACAAAGAAGTCCCTTTTGGCGTGCGAAAAAATGTATGGGGCCAGGACTTTCGGAAACCCTAGATCATTGTATAATATTTGTTAAAAAAAAAAACCGAAGAAAGAAAGAAAAAGTAGGGGAAAGAATAGAAGAATGGAGAAACCGCTAGGCATTTGTGTCTCAAGTACGCGTCCTGCGTCCGGCGATCCTACGATGTTGTATCAGGATGTTGGTACCGCTATAAAAACGATCCGAGCGTCTTAAGTTTCGTTTTTGTTTTGCTTCATTTTTTTTTTGTTGTGAGTTTCGCTATTGAATTTTTTTTAGCGGCCAATGAAAAAGGTCGTCGTAGGTGGATCCCTTCGAAGGAGGCATTGTGATCTGTTTTTTAATAATCCAAGAACTAACTGTATTTGGCTGAGAATGTCGAGGGTTTAGCGGGGTCAGAGGTCGCTTCAATTCACCTCGCTGGTCATGGGAGAAAACTGAATAGATTGCGAAACATGGGAAAGTTGAGAGGTCCTCAAGTTTCTGAAACTAAAAGCAAATAGCCGGCAAAGAAAGAAATTTCTCTAAAGCCTATTGAAAGTGGATGCACAAGGCACTAAGAAGTGTATTCGCTTTGTAGAAAATAAAATGAGAGAGAAGAAAAATCTATCACACTTTCTCTACCAATACTCCAGTGTACACTTTACTTTCCCCTAGAATCCAATGATTTGCATCCATGCATAATTGCATCCATGCATAAATCGATCAATCTCGAAACCGACTTGGCCCATCTGGAAATCCCTTCTAATAAGCCAGATCTTGACCCACGCGTGGGAATTATTCTAATCGAGCACTTTCACCGATCGGAAAAAAAAAACATTGGAAAAACTAAAACTCCAGAAACACCTGATGCTCCTATTGGGGCGAGAGGAAACACCAGGCGAATGAAAATGAATAGAACATGTGTGTTACAAATTCAGAAATTGCTACGCTATATGCTATATGGCATGGGGAATTATGGACCATGCACGGACAACGATGATGATTTCCGGTGGTTCCCACAGTCGATCGCCAGTTGATGATTGCCGTGCACATGTACACCCGCATCACAAGTGCCAGGATCCACAGGATACCGGGTTTCTAGCTGTTCCTTTCTCTCATTCTGTATGCTGATCGCGTTTGTATATTAGCACTGAAGAAAAATGTGAATTATTCATACAATTATGAAAAATGTCATGACATTCGTCATTCCGTGATGTTGACAATTATGTTGAGAGCCTAAAGCACATATTTACTAAACGTTTTTTTTTTAGTTTTATTAAGTTGTAAATTTCTTTATCAACTAAGTACAAAGAAAATAATTCGAAATATTTTTTCAGTGTTGCTGTATCTGGCAGTGATCTATTATCCCATTTTCAGCGTGTTTACAAACACATCACAGCTACACATAGACCTCAAAACCGTAAGGACAGCGCCAGGATGCTATTCTACCTGAGTTTTGCCTGATTTTTATGTTTTCTGGGCACATCTGGTACCGTTAAGTGAGCCGACCAAGAACTGGACCCAGCAGGTCATCGCAGGTCCCACATAACACAGTCCACTTGGCAGGCGATTCATTTTCGTGTCGACTGCGGTCAGTGGCAGGACTTCCTGTCAGGACATTGGCCCTAATCTCTGTTTCACAGCGACTGCTGTTGATGAGCGAAAATTGCTTAGCTCACCGAGTTTCCCTCCTTAATTATTAGACGGCAAAATCAAAAAAAAAAAAAAGCAGTAAAATAGAAGCGGAAAAAAACAAGGGAAACCACAGCGACCAAGTGTCCAACAATTGATCCTTTTGCGGATCTACACATTAATTGCCTTAGCCAACTGTATTGGGAAACAAAAAGCGAGGGAAAAGCAATTTACAGACGGATCCCAACAATAAAAAAAAAGAAGGGAATCCAGCATTAACTAATGAAATAGATGGTGAGTCAAATGCTTTGGTCATTCCAAATCAATTGACCGAACAAAAGGGAAAAGTCGGCGAAAATTCATTGAACGGCAAAGAGTTGGCGGAAGGAAATAGGAAAATTATCCAGGGGAGTGAGAAATCGAGAAAGTAAAGGAAGTATTTAGTATTAGAAATTGCTTCACAATTAAAATGATATAATCTTAGGATACTAGAATGAAATTAAATAATTTTCAAAATCACTTTAAAAGCAATAAATTTCCTATAATCCTTTCATATCAAAATCAAAATGGTAAAAGCTGACATTTTGTGGAAAGCCTTAACTTTCCTATGCGCAGTCATCTCATTAATGAATAAACATATTCTGGTCAATAGCCAGCCAGCATAAAATGGCCAAAAATGTGATATGGAAATCATAGCCCGGACCTTATCTCCTTTGTCGTTTTTTTATGAAGTGTGTGTGACTGTGACCTGTGAACCCTAACCGGAACCAGGAAAAAATGAGAATGGGGTGCGAAATTGGTTTGGTATTGACAATGCAAATGCGGAAGAGGATGCAGATTCGGATGGGATGGCATCGTATCGCATCGTATCGTATCAAATAAAGTGGCGGGTCAACCGAGGTCTGCCGATGGAGTTACCCCGAAGATGCGGTGACCCTACAGCTACCCCTCTCGGGGTCACCCTTACCCACACCCTTATACATATATCTGTATGCAAAGGACGCATGTAAATTAATAAATTATAGTCAACTAATGCGCCTCTCGCCCTTTTCCCCGGACCCATAAAAAACTGTCTGCGTAGTTTTTTTTTTCTATTAGTTCCGGTTTTTCCAAAGGGGTAAACTCTTTTCGCAGCCCTTGATCATTTATTTATTTTTTTTTTTTTGGCAGGACATTGCACCACTTGGGACGAGGATACATATTAAAAAAAATTCAAATTGTAAAATGAGGCGCAGACTTTGGGATATTCAATATTCGCGGGTACAGGAAGCGGCACATGGATTTCAATGCATCTGCAGCATTGTGTCGTGGGAATTGAAAAGCGCCCGAATAAATCAAAGTGCAGTGGCTACAGACACAGACACAGACACAGATACAGATACATAAACGGATGCAGATACAGATACACCAAAGATACGAGTGCATCATTAGCGAGCGGATGCAGGCATCGCTGCTCCACTCGAATCCCCGAATGTAAGCCAAACCAAGTCGAGATCCAAGGCGCCCGCAATCCAGAAATACCGATGGGGGGAACCCAAATGGACACACATGTGTCACATGGTCCGACTCCAAGAGATTGTCACATCGCAGACCTCCCCCGAACACTTACTACATTATATTTAATGCAGTAGTGAGCAATGCCATCCCCATATATGCCGCATATCCTGCACCAGAATCAACGCTCCTTTTCACTTTCCCCGCCACTATTGTTAGTTATTAGAGCCTAGGTCAATGTGTTCTGAATTTCGTGGAATTTGAGTGGTAAAAAATGGAGTCATCTGTGAAAATGAAAAAGTACAGTTGAAGCTGCGAGTTTCAGGCGAGATTGAGTTTTCGTTTGGTCTTTTCAATATTATATATATATATTTACTTATATTTATCATAATAATTTTCTTTAATGCGCGGTGGCCAATATGTAAAAGTTAAAGATATTTTTTTACCCACTTAAGGTAGCTTTTCTTTTTTTTTTTAGCTGTACCCTTAAATATGATTGCATATGAAGGTTGGCAATTCATGGGGTTACATCAAGCCAGATTCAGACATATCTCGCGTCTGTTTCTCTGCGTCTGTGGCTGAAAATCGGAAAAGCGGGAAAGCCTGCTGTGTACAGTAACACAAATCGAAGCGGACACTATAAATAGCCACCCTCCGCGACGACGAAGGCGAAGACGAAGAAGAAGACGCCGGCTGTGGCGCATCAATATCCATCCATCGTTTTGGGTTGAATCGGAGGAAGGAGCGCACGGATGCCGCCGAGGATGTGTATATGCCATGGATATGGACGCTGCTACTGGTACCAGAAGTACGGAGTACGGAGCACTGCTCGATTATCCGCTGGAGTGTGGGGGGAGGGGGTGGGGGGAGGCTATTCCCTTGGCTGCCGGACGGTTGGCTAAATGAAACACATTCGGAGCGACATTAAGTAAACAGACTAGCAACCATGTCAATGTCAAACGCACTCGCCGACGTCGACGTCGCTGTTACCGCCGCTGCTGCCGCCGCCGCTGCGAATGCCACTGCCACTGCCGCCGCCTCTGCTAGCGACGCAGTCAACGTCGGGCACATGTGCGTGGCCATGTAACGGGAAAAGAGGCCGTGTGGACACCGCTGGCAGGACCCCCATCCCCGTCCCACGCAGCCCCACCTCCACATCTTTGTGCGCCACAGTAGGCGCACGTCCAGCAAACAAACTTTTGAGTGCATTCTTGCATAATTTCATTTTCATAAATTTAGCATTCTTTATCAAACCATATTGACCAATTATATAAATTTCATGTTTTGCTTACAATAAAATGAAATATATCAACGAAATACTATCAATTGGTAAGTTCTAGCGAGGCGCTACTGTGGCTCTTCAGCTCAGATGCAGGAGTTGTCGCCTCAGTGGCATCCTCACGGTCATCAGCGCAGATGAATAAGAAGAAGACACATCCACGTCCACCCATCCGCGTCCATGAGTAAAAGAGAAAGGGCGAACATAGAACTCCAGCTCGACGGATGCGCATGTTTATTTTAGTCGCTCCATGTGCGCTGCACTGCGTCCCACCAGTCATAAGAATTTATCTATTTCGGTACCAAAATGTTTCGAGGGTCCCGTCGCGACCCCCGCCCGCCCCATCACTTCACATTTCTCCCCCGCCCCGCATTTCCCACAATGCCAAAGTCAAGTTCAACGGCGATCGCGCTGCTCTGACAGTTTCCCGTTATAGAATTTTCTGAAAATGAAAACGCATCACCACATCCTTGCGCAATAAACGCAGGGAAATCGTTTTCTTGGACATTGAATATCATTGAATAACTTATAAATGAGTTAGCTAAAGTTAGAATAGATTTTGGAAATGAATCTCAAAAAAATTTGCTATCTGCTCCTCTAGCGATATTGCAATGTTTCTTCTCTAAAAACCAATGCAAAAGATTACAAAACACATTGATGAGCCATTGCCTCCCTCGGGGAAAACACTCTTCAAACAAGGGCCCAAATGCCATTTGCAGCCCTCGAGGTTGTTGGCTAATTTCTGTTACTTTGTTGCCGCATTTTTGTATTTTTTTCGCCTGTGCGCATTTCAATGAAAGTAAATCTCAACCGCAAACACTGCGTTCGATTGAATGGACAACGGCCGGCTGTCCATAGGATTGTCCGAAGAATTTGAATATGGATTAGGCAAATCGTGCGTGCAGCATTGCACAGCATTGCAGCATTCAACGAAAGCCATATACCTCACGCCCCTGGATTTGCATTTCGGTTGCCGGAACTCGAAATTCTGGCAAATAATTTCGACTCGGACCCTTGGACAATCATCGGTGGAGGAAAAAGGGAATTTAGCGGGCGGCAAATTGATTTTATCGCCGTGCCAAATGCGTCAGATGCCAATAAAACAATTTGACGGTTCGTTCCTCGACCATTGTTCAACGTATTCTCTCCCGTCCCCCTTCCCCTCACCCAGTCATTTTCCTGTGGGTAAAAACAATGACCCGAAGCCAGTGGTAAGACAGCCAAGTGACCGGCAAAAAACATTATATGAATTGCAAACGAAATTCTCGACTGCGGTCTTTGATCTTTGATGTCATTGCGCTGTGTAATTGATGGAGGCTTAAAGATGTTGAAAAATAGCGCCTAAAAAACCATTGCAAAAATGGTATAAATGTGGTGTCTATGGATATTAAACTACTAGCAAATTTTAAGGTGCTTAAGCTTAGGAAAATATTACAATATGTGAACCATGCTTTCTTACGAAATAGTTTTTTTTTTTTTTGCCCGTAACTTTTCTAGCTCGCCAGCTTAATCTGGATGGAATTTTCCCACCGTCGGCAAAAGGGGAGGAAGTGCGGGCAGGACACTATTGACAGGGGCGTCATCATCCGTACCGAAACGCGTGACAAGTGCTGTGCCAATTGTTTTTATGATGCCGAGCAATTTGCATACGGCTGGAAGACAATAGGCCTGATTGTGTGTGACTGGCGTTGTCGATATCAACAAACCTTCATGTCACTTCATATTGCCAATGGATGTAAATGCGGTTCATATCCCGCTGATGTGGGAGGTTTTGGTGGTGGGAGATATTGCGTTAATTAGCAGCCTGGTGCGACCAAAACGAATTCTGTCGTTTTGGGACAAAAGATCCAAGCTGATTGATTCCGATTTGATGGACAGATGAGGGCCACAGTCGGGGGAACGTGTTGCCGCTGTCGAAATGCATGGAAAACGAGGAGCAGGAGCAAGGATCCAGAGGCAGCAGGACCACCCGGATCATGGGCCATTGAAACCAATACGTCAAACGTGAGATTACATAAAAACCGCAAAAAATCTCCAAAACAATGGGCAACCAGAGAGTAGAGAAAAAAGAGGAAGAAAAAAAAAACAACACACAACGCTGACCTTTAGCTCGGCTTTGTCCTGACGCAAATACTCGTAAAAAAATGGAGACGACGACGACGACGAAGAGCCAGCATGTTAAATATTAAATCGCCATATAGGTATATATGGGGATTTCTTTTTCGGCTTTTTGCACGTACCGCTCGCCGATTTCCTGACAGCCTTCGAAAGCGCACAATGGACTTGGTCCAAGGATCTGGTCTTCGTATTCGTCCTCATCCTCGTTTTCTTATTTCGATTCGGATGCTGAGATGCTGATTCCGATTCTGGCCACCCGGCAACAAAGGATCTTTTCCAGCAGGGCAATCGGTTGGCACAACACTTTGGGGTCGATGGTGTGCGAAAAAGGCAGCTGTGACAGCCAGCGGATTTCGGTGCTAAAAAAAAAGGCATTTAACCCATTGATCAGAATTAGCAAGTGAGCAGAATTTCAAAGATCTAGACCTAAAATTCCATCAAAGTGGATGAACATGAATGAATAGTGAAGTGACTTTTATATACATCCCGATTACTTTTGGACTGAAGAATCTTTGTTATTTTTATGATTTTGTTTCAAACTGACAAACGAAGAAAAGCGTTGCACACTTGTAATGATATGAAGTTTAAACTATGCACATCTTGAAGGCATAAATTACAATCCATGGCTCATCGGCAACCCTTTTTTCCGTCCACACGTGCACCAGAGTTGCCATAAACCTATACGACTCGCAATGTTCGTCGCGCTGAAAGACACTTGAGATGTTACATGTATATGGGCTGGAGATCCCAAAGATCTGAGATGCGCGACGACATGCTGCAACTGCAGGATGTTATGTTTATCATTGTCAATTGGATCTCGAGTTCTGCGTGGCGTCCATTGCGGGTCCCCGCTTACATCCAGGGGCACATGTGCAACTGGGTGTCCGTTCAATAAACACGCTCCATCGTCTAACCCAACTGAAAACAACGGAAAAAAAAAACGGCAGAGCTCGAGCGGTTTATTTATGACATTTTCAGGCGCGACAAAAAGGGATCTCGAACTCCTTGCCGTCCATATTGGAGAAATGTTAAGAAGTCAAGAAGAAAACGTACAGTTATGCAGGTCCACTCGAAATACAGTAATAGGAAAGAAAGAATTACAGAATTTGTCGGAATGAACAAAACTCCTTATTTCATGATACATCTTTCAAGTACATAATTTGAATGAAAATTCAACTAGTTTTTCCCGTTTGCAAATAAAACATTTTAATAAATTTAAGAATGAGTCAAGAAAATACGACTGACTCACTTCGCCCTTGAAGTAATTTTTCCGCTTTCTGCGCAATCTTGGGTCATCATATAATAGGCAATTAGGAAATGTAAAACAAGAGTTCTCACCTCTGACCTCTGTGACAATTGACCCCTTGGATCCTATCAAATTTCCACTTTTCCGAACGACTTACAAGGAAATCGGGTTCCTTGACCAATTCTCGACCCTTTTTCCTTGCATTTTCCCTCCACTATGGTGTATGTATATCCAGATTTGCATATGTGTAAGCCCCGTATGTGTGTGAGTGTGCCACTCACATGTGTGCACTGGTGTGCGTTTGTCCATAAAACCACCCCAATGGCAACCAATTCGAGGCTTCCAATTGGCATTTACGTTTGCGCGTGTCCAATAAGCATACTGTCGCCATCTATGGGCCAACGGCTGAAACTGCCCCGGCCAACAGGTGGCGTTTGGTGGTCAATTGAAAAGGAAGTATTCTAACTTTTTAAAACTCGGAATATAAACAAGTTTTATAAATGTTTTAGAGATAGAAAATTATGAATATACAATATATTGATTTAATATACAATCCAAAATTCTAATTTTATAAATATGTACAAAAGCATATGCATCAAATTTCAAAAATAAAAACAGAAGTGCAGATTATGTGACTAGCGAGTCTGCAGATCACATTTTCGTTGAATGATTTTCGTACTTTGTGCAGCACATATAAAAATGAACTAAAGCCTTGGAAAAATTGCTATAATTTTACCATAAAAGATCGAGCGTGAACGATCGAGCACCTAAAAGTAGGCAACACAAGATCGTTGCTATAAAGATATCCGATTGCTTGGTCGCAAAAACGTAGTACAGTCGCAAACCCAATCAAAAACCGATCGATTTCTGGTCCATCAGCAAAAGTTGGTGGGTGGTTGGGCGCTCAAACGAGCGGGCAGGTGGTGGGGCCATCGGGTATTGTTGTTGCCATCAGACTTGCCGACCATCCCCTAAACGGGCGTCCAAATCACATGTACATAAGCCCACATATATGATGGGCCATGGCATGCCAACTACATAAGACACACACACACACCAACAACAAAAAGGACGAAACGGTTACAATCGAAACAAACACACACACAGACACACACAAACAGACACCTACACAGACATAAGCGAAAGGACCAAAAGGAGCCACCCTCGCTCGCCATTTACATATGTCCTGGGTTGGTTTTTTGGCAATGCCAATGCCCGGCGGATTTCAAATTTTCGCAAGTGTTGGTGGTGGCGGTTGGCGGTTGGGTGTCCCTTTTGGGTGGTGGCGGTCGACTGGTCACACGGGCCAGTGGTGGGTTTGTTATTCATTTCGCAAACCACCCTTTCCGCCCCCTGCTGAAATCGCCAGGATAACCCTGGATACCTTACTTTCTTTCTATCCATGTTTTATAACTCCCCCCCAGTCGTCCAAACAACAATGTTCGCGAAAAAAGGACATTTTATGTGTGCACCATAAAGGCATTAGCATTATCGCTCGTTATGTCCTGAATACGCCCGGCATATCCCCCTGAATCCCCCTGGCGACCAACTCTGTGTGTTTGTCCACCCTCCGTATCTTGGGCGGCATATGCAAATGAGCCTGTGAGGCTGCTGAGGCTGTGAGGCAAAAGCCATCAATATCCCGCGCGTCTGGCAGCGCAAATTCAAATCCAATAATGCTAGGCAAGCGGATCTGGATCTGGACTAACGAGAGTGGCTGCACGACATGCATATAAGGAGGGCTAGCCAAGGGTTACTGCAATCGGGAACTGTCGATACCAAGTATGTATATCAGATGGAATGGCCGTCAGGAAGCACTAACAAAAAGTATCGTTGAAATGTTTAGAGGGGCAATATCCGCATCTTATAACTATAGAAGGTTGATATTTTAAACTTAAGAGTTTCATTTTCAAAAAAAATAATAAGATAAGTTAATAGGATGGCAACCACCTCTTACTTATTATAGAGCATTCATATTTCGACTTCAACATTATGATTACCCTCGATGGTCGCTAATGCTGGCCAGAGTTGCTCCCCTTTTCCTTTGATTTTCCCCCATTCCGCCCGACCTCTTCTGTCCTTCTCTAGATATCTCCGTCTCTATTTGAACCAGAGTTTCACGGGGCGAATGGAGAAAAGGGGAAAGCCGAGGAACGTGTGCTCCCAGTTTTCCACCAAGCGAATGGGATCCGAAGTCTCCAGTGTGTGTGCCTGTGTGTGTGCGATGTATGGCGATAGGGATACATACGTGTATGTGTATGTAAGGACACTCGCGCATACACATACACGTACTCGTATTTCGGTGCTCATACATAGATTTTATGTACTGGCAAGTTGCCAAAGCGCATTAATCTAACGACCACATCCGGGCACACACAAAAGCGGATGAAAGAGGGGAATTTCCGTAGGGGGGGGTTGCTTTCAGGGGGGGAAAGGACGACAAGGACGATGGGGAAAATGGGAAAATGTGGGCGGTGGAAGACTACTTCTTATTCGACTGCTTATCTTGGGGACTGTGCGAGTGTCCCTATGCCATTGCTTATGCTTATGTCCTTCGCATATTTGTCATTCGCCTCTTGCAAATTTTCCGATTTTCGCTAACGGTCGTCGTGCGCGAATACATACATATATTTATATATAGATATATATACTGGTATCTATATACATATATAGGGAATGTTCGACGTGGTGGGCTGGCGATGTGTTTGCGAGTGTTTTGCATATCAGAAATATAAATCACTTGGCATCAGACCAAAGCCAAAGCCAACGGGAAACCCGCCGTCCAGGAAAACCGAATCCTGCCCAAACTCCATTCAGCTGATCTGCCACATTCACCATTCCATTTTCAATTCACACAAGAAAATATATTTTAAAGCAAACAATTTACTCAAAATGTAATGCCCATATAATGTTGCAAAAGAATTTTTTACAGATAAATACATTTTTACATTTAACAATGTCCTATCTTTTTCGCACATTAGATGGTACTCAAAAACAAAAGCACCGATATATTGACGTTAAATTATAGCAAAGCATCCAGCATTAACTTTTTTTTGTTTAAGAAAATCTGCCGATTGTTGTAGAGTAATTTTTTTCTCAGTGTACCATCCACTTGTTTGCCCAGCAGCCACTTGACTCCCCAGGGAAAATCACTTTTTTTTGCAGGAGGGGCGGCCATCGAATGGGAATTTACCGTGAACTGCAAACTTTTTGCGAATGCTAAAAATTTACCCAGATTATTTTTGCCAGGCCACAGAAAGAGCGTTTGAAAAGACAGATAGAGAGGCGGCCCAGAGCCACCCAAAATAGCGCCCAAAAACCACCCACCCACCAACTCACTCACCCACCGAAACACTTTTTGCCGCGAATGTTTCGGTTAGCAATTCGAATTCCGAAGCAGTACAGTTGAGTATGGAAAATGGAATTTTCCTCGCTGGCATGTGAGTGTGTGTGTGTGTGTGTTAGTATAAGCGACGCCATTGTGTATCGTACATGCGCACACACACATACATATGTGGAATCAACCACCCACACATCGATACATACGAAGGGAAAACCGGTTAAGCAAAATGAAGAAAGAAAATTCCGAGCTGAAGAGGTCAATAAATCGAACTTATTTAGGGGATAAAATGCAGAGAATTTATAGGGCAAGGCAAAAACCCATCCACAGATGACTACCATTTTGTTAGGGGATTTTAGGCTAAAAAGTGAAATAAAATAGCACGATTTTCCACCCCGAAAACGAGATGACCACACCCTCCCCGATTCTTTGACAGCGGACACGAGCCTAATCCCACACACAAAAACCGTATATATGTATGTATGTTTGTGCGTATTTGCGGGTATATGTACATACATATATATATATATTTCCCAATGTGGGTAGTTTGCCAGCCGGGCATTTGACCAATGTGCTGGCTGCATTTGCAATGTGAGAGATGCGATTTGAGGACTTGGACAGCAGGCGGCACAAGCGATTGCAAAAAAGGATGCAGGATGCAGGATGCAGTCTGGAGGCAACATCCTGCTGCGGCCTGTCTCTACGATGGCGTCGCAACGGCGCATCTGCCAAAGGAAACTCGACGCTGCTCCCTGGCCTGGGAAATCAGATTATGCCAGGATATTTTATTTAAATCGTTCCTCACTTAAACAAGAGACTCCACTTTATGTATGCATTGATTTTCACCTATTTGCTTTAGTTATTATTTATATAAAATCGAAGGATTTGTAAACCAATGTGTAGTAAGGTTTTTAAATTGACTAAATTCCATTTCCACAAATTTAATCAAAACATTCTGGGAAGCAATATGGATTTCTTCAACTATTAGTTAAGGTTACCAAAATAAAATATCACCGCTTAGAATCAAACAAAATGTACTTAATTGATTGTATCCAAATATGTTAACCTACTGAGCCGTGCGACTTTTAATTTGGGCTACGCTTTATTCTAGCTTTCATCTGCTAGTTGCCACTGCCGAGTGATTTTCGACCAATTAAGTCCATCAAATGTTTAACCTTTGACCCTGAAAAGCTCAGCTGGCAGCCCAGCGAGAAAGAGGAGAGAATCACTTGAGAGACAGACAACAATTCGGAGGAATTTTTCGCCGGAAAAGCGAGCGGAGTCAGCTGATAAATTATGCAGTGACCGACGGTGGGAGGGGCTCGGAAAATGGTAGGGCCTTGGGTGTGGGTGGCTGTGCAATTTTGCGAGTTCATTTGCCCCCCGCCAGCCACTTCATCACTTTCACTTTGTCTTGCCGAAGAGAAGTTGCCAACTTGTTGCTGAGACATTTTTTCCTCCATCCACTCCGTTTTCAGCTCCCTTCCACTTTCGTTCAACTTCTCCCTATTTTTTTTTTACCCTATTCTTCCCCTTTTTCCTTGATTTTCTGCCGCTTGTTTTCCTTCGTTCTTATCTCATTTGGAATTATTTGCTTAAATAGCATGGAGAACAAGAGTCAGAGGATGATACAAAAATACGTATAAAAGCCAACCAACAACGTCCACCTTTCACTTTCCTTTCTACCAGCGAAATAAAAAAGTTTTTCATTACATTTCCCACTTCCGGGCGGGCGGAGAAAAAAAAATTAAACTCTCAAACGCGACGACCTTGAAAAATGCCAAACAAAACAGAAATAATAATCGTAATAATAATAAAAATGGTTGAAAAGAGCCAGCAAAATAAATCAGTCTGCCAGTCGGCTTTCGCCCACCACTTTCTACCAGCCCCCAGCCCCCCCCCCTCTCCCAACCCTCTACGCCCCACCCTACTACTAAGCGTAATTTCTAACAACAACAACAACAACAAGCCGAGGGGAAAAAACTTCCGCAGACATTGGATGGGCGGGGGAAAAAAAAAAGAAAATATGGTAACTGGTGGGTGGGCTGGTGGCTCAATGTCGTCAATTAGAGACTCATTACGCTTACATTGCAGACGGCGGGCAGACTTAATTTTTTCCCCCGTATTTTCTCTCGTCCTGCATTCTTTTATTGTTTCCTTTTTTTTTATTTTTGCGCCTCTACTGTCGCGCTTTTCTTTTATTTTTAGAAAAAAGTGAAAGAGCAAAGGGAAAAAAATGTGTTTCATTCATGAAAAGAAAGCTTCGGGAACTTGAACAACTTTTGGTGTTTCCCCAAGAGTGTTTTTATTTTCTTGTCGCTGTTTTGTATAGTTACGTAAGCGTCTAAATTGTAGGGACTTAGGGCGAACCACCATGGGATGAATTCCTTTATTATATCTACATACATATAAAAAACTCCGCCATTAACAAATGGTCGGTAAAACAAAAACATTAAGTTAACATGTCAACAAGGCTATATTTTTAGTTGAGCTCTAGTTTTGATATTAATCAAATATAATCATGTTATTATTCAGTTACGTTTTTAGAGAACGAATTACACTATCTATTTGCTACGAAAAGCCGCATTTACTTCCACTGTGCACAGCCGTTGCCGCCGACGCTGCCGCCTCAGACTGTAAATAGATGGAAAATTGTGGCATTTAAAATTAAAATTCAAATTGAGACTTGACTTGGCAAGGACGTGCCAGACACCCCGCCACGCCTCCTCCCTCCTGATCATGCCAGCCACCCAGACTCTCGCCTTTCCAGCCATTTTCTATTTGCATTTCGCTTTTCTTTTACACAATTTTTTTCAGCGCGTTTTTGTGTCGCATTTGCAACGAGGTGGCAACGAGGGGGAACATTAAAATGAGGCAACTTGTTGCGGCAGCAACAGTTGGGCCAACTTTAAGTGACCTTCAAACGGCGCTGACAGGCAGACAGAGCAGTCCCAAAAGGCTCAAAACTAGGAGCTGCGAAAAAAAAAAGCGCGATTGCATAATTTATGCCAAGCACCGTGCACTTTGAGTACTCTTAAAAACGCGACGGGGTCGCCAAAAAAATTTTAAATAGTTTACCAGGACGAAAATCAAAAAAAAAAAAAAAAAAAATCGTTGAAATGGCGTTGAAGACCACTTGAATAATTTACATTTTCTTTGGACGCTGATTGGTGATGGTGGTGGTGCAGAAATAGTGGTTGCCTATCTCAGCGGGCAGCGGTGCCAGCTGTCCGGATTCGGGAGGCAGAATTGAAGCTACAGGATACGCTATCGATGATCCTGGCAGGCGACAGTGTGTGAAGAAGTTCCAACTTGGACTCGAGTGGATGCTCGACACGCTGCGATCCGGAATCTAAAATGTGGATTCATCAACGCCGAAATCGCGATAAGCAGCCCACTGAATACATTAGCCCACAAATTGGTCATCAAAGGGAGTCACAAAAAAGTGGTGCAATTGTATAGAAAGCCTGTATGAAACTAAATGAAACTCATGTTTTGCCCGATCTGTGAGATCTTAAAACCTTTGTTTTAGAAGCCTTAATCTTTTAGCAACCATTTCTCATGCTTTTCAGCACAATCAACAGCTTTCAATTCAGAGGAAAATGTACTTTTTGAATTCTGTGCGTCACTTTCGAATGCAAAACCCTTGCTCACACACACACACACACACACACACACACACACACACACATGTTCCACTCGCATTCGTTGCGCTCCAGTTGGGATGATCAAATCGCGGAAATTAGATAAGGATAAAGATGCGACGTGGTCCTGATATGGAATACTCGCACGCGAATAATATCCATCGCCAAGGAGCCAGGAGTAATAATTTCAGAGCCGTTTATGCGGCGTGTGTGTGTCGAGTTACATACACATACCCTTTCCCATCCATCTGGCATTTATATTCTGGCTTGTGAAGGGGCGCGGAAAAAAGCGAAGTACATTGCCGCCAATTTGCATGGGTAATAATTTTCGGTGGAAGTCGGGAAACTGTCGCAAACGGTTACCGTTACATTTTGTCGGTCGCCTGTCAATCGCTGGCAAAGGGAAATTTATACCTCTTTTTCGAATTTTAATTAAATGGTCGTCACATCGCGCATCTTGCCTCTCCGTTTGCATATTGCGATTTTTCCTGCGAGGGGAGTAAATGTAAATGTGCCTTCCTTCTAATTGCGGCACACACGAGAAGGGTTATACGTACACACATCTTGGCCGTAATCCTCTGGGCGATGCATCCGAGATAATTGACGGTGAGAAATTTACATGCACTTCCCGATTGACAGGCAACCCCTTACCCCTTACACCATGTCCCCTTGATTTTTCCTTCCAAGACACCCCTTCGTGTGGTTTTCCTTCAGCATTTTTGGGCATGTAATTTGATTACGTAACACAGGAAGGTAATGCAGGTGAGGTCCTTCGAGTTTCCCAGGCACCGTAGGCCTGCGAGACATGCAAAAATTTCAATTGACGCCAAGGGTGAAGACACGCAGGCAAATTTTGCAGATTTATTCCTTTCGCACGATCGGCGATCCCTTAAGGATTTTTGCATGCCAGATAAAAAAAAAAGAGAAAAAAGGATTGCGGATTACTGAATGTGATTGACAGGCTTTGTGCGCCTTGAAGGTATGTAAATTGATTGGTAAATTAGAAAATTGAACCATGGGTGAGTCATATAATAAAATTAAGGGGTTTGAAGCAACGGTTGCTTCAAAATTTCATAAACTTAATAGTACAAGAAATATGGGTTTCTTCAACTGCAGTGAAGAGTTAATTTTCACATGAACTGCACACAATCCAAACACACACGAAATAAGGTAAACTAAGCTTTTACATAAGTATCTTGACAAAGATTAAATAAATACACATGTCAGCGAGCAGCAAACACTCCATGAACTGCTATCGATTTCGTCTGGATACCGCATTTGTCCCACATTTTGTCTAAAAGAAAATGCCAAATTGATTCATGGTAATAATATTGATTATAATCAATCTGCAAATTGCCAAACGCAAAGTAAAGTTGAAAACTCTTTGCTCTGCCGTTTGCAAAATGAAAAAAAAAAACAACAACAACCAAGGAATGTCGATGGTTGTCAAAAGGATCCTGAACTCAACAGTCGTAATTGAAAACTGTACCTTCTCCCTCACACACACACACACACACACATATCCAAGCAAGCGTGAGAGAGAAAGGTATATATAGGGGTACGCACGCCAACGAAAAATATTGACTTTTAACTCGAACACCCAGAAAACACCCCCTCCATCCCAATTCCCTGAGCTTTTTGTTTTTGTTATCAGAAGCGAGTGTGTGTGTCCGTGAGAATGTGTATATACACACACACACACACACACACTCACTGGCATACATCATTTGTCGAGCCAACGAATTTCACTTCATTTGCTCAAAGTTTGCGCCATTAACATATTGAAATCGATTTGCATGTGGCTAACTGAGGGAGAGCGACAGAGAGAGCAAGTCGAGAGAGAAAGAGTGAGAGAATATGGACTTAATTAGGAGCCGCCAACTCTCACATATGCATGTGTGTGTACATAAGCCCTCTGGTCAGAACGCCCTTTTCTGTATGCTACGAAAACTTCACTCGCCCAACAGCAGTGTTTTCGTGTGGGTGTACGTGTGCATGCATATACTGCCTGTCAATACATATATGTTCTAACATGTGTGTGTGTGTGAGTGTGTGTGTGTGTGTGTTTAAGCACACATATGCTCGCATATTGGCAAGATGGCCGTTCAGCTCGCTAAAATCCCACGAACTGAATGAAAGGCAAGGAAAGGAGGGAAAGGCACGAGGAACCTTCTCTTCATTTGCCAGCATCAAAACTAATTTATGCGAATGTCGGGCAGGTTCTCGATGGCTAAAGGGGGAAGGGGGGGATTAGTGCCACCGAAAGGGGAAGGGGGGTGCGTTGGGATCCATAAAGCTGTGGGCTTAATCACCTAGTTGCTTAGTCTCCGCCCGTGGGATACACAGATACGCGCACTCAGAGAAAGAAAAATATTTGCCTACTTGCAAGCTTAGTCTTTAAAGATTTTCAGTCTTATGTGTATACATAATGTATATGTATATATAATATAATCATTGCTTATTTCCGTAATTAACTAAAATAAATTTAATAATGCGCAGCGTACTCGCTAGCACAATAACAAGGAAACTTTACAAGCTAAATATGTAGCTTATAACATGATTTAAATAGTTTTTTTTTCCAGTGCTTTCTTGCGACCACATATGAGTATGTATATGAACTGGTCGCCATCAAGGCAACGCATCAATTTTCCCTAAACGAAAAGGGGGACCTTAATGGGTGGCAGTGGGTGGCTAATGGATGGCGGTGGGTGGTGCCGGGTGACACAGTGGGGCATTTATGGGCGACCAAGTGGCCAACAGCGACGTCGGCCGGAGCAGCACGTCCGTGGCAGCGACGTCGGCGCACCCTTTTAACCGAAAAACCTGCGCAGCGTTTTTGGGGTTTGCAAAGGGTGGTGCAGTGGGTGGGGGGAGGTCATTGAGTGGTTGTGGACTCCACGTTTGTGTGTGTGGGCCGAGATTCTGGCCCGAACTCGTCTATCGCCGGAGTGACAGCAATGGCAGACGCAGACTACTGTGTAAAGCGGGGGGGGGGAGAGGTTTCTGTTATATATACACACACATATGTGGCGCCCATGTGTGCGATAGAGAAGGCTGCTTTTGGGGCTGAGGTGGTTAGAGGGAGAAAGCACCAGCGTCGGCTTCGTTTTTAAGGGAAGCAAAATGTATTGCTCATCGAAGGCTATCGAATGTGGTCGTCGTTTTCGCTCGCTATGCTCTGCATCCATCGGCGTCGCTGCCTCTGCCGACTACGCTGCCGGCGCAGAACAATGGAGCTGGACGAACATGTTGCGTCGCATGTGTGGGTATATGTATGTGTATGTGTATGTATGTATGTCCTGTCCATCCGTGTGCGTACACACACACACACACACATGTGAGCCACCCACATGCGCATCGTTGTTGCTGTCTATCCGTTGGCTCCCCACTTCCACCCACTAGTCCATTGTGGCTACCCCTGTGCCACCCAACCACCCAACCATCCAATCACCCCCTCTTCCATCGCCTGTCAGTCCGTCTCGGCCAGTCGCTTCGTGTTTTATTACTCGCGACCTGCGTACACGAAGATGGCGGCTGCTCCAAATGCACACACGCCCACACATGAGCATTGAATATTGGTAGCGCCAGCCGAAACGAAACCATCACCCACATATGAGTGTATAGGTATATACAGTACAGCTTCCATGACGCGAACCATATGCGAAAATGCAGAGGATTTTACACTTTGCGAAATACAGGAACATGGCATATCAATATTTAAGGAATATTTCAGTATAATATTCAGAGGAATCCAAAGATATTTCGATTACTTTTCGGGGTTTCCAATTAAACATTTTCCTTTTTGCACAAAAGTGAGGCTTATAGAAGTTGGACTGTACATGCATATGCATATATCGCACGCATTTGGGCGCACGGTAGTCTGTGTGCTTTCACATGTGTGGGTGTGTGGGTGTGCGTGTGTGGAGTTGTGCTTTCAGCTTTCTGTGCTCGCTTTTTGCACATTTTGAACTTTCGCTTGCTTTCGCAGCTTCATCTCCATCTCCATCTCCACTTCACCATCTCCAACCCATCTCCACATCGCCATCTCGCTCGCCATCGTATCTTTAATTGAAGGACTTTTGCGCAGCTCACACACACACACACACATTCGCACTCTCACACATGCGGCTCCATCCTTTTGGCCTCTCTTTCTCTGTCTCTCATTTGCCGACTCCTTCTGGCCAACGGAGTGGTCCATGCCAGTGGCTATGTGAAGAATGAAGCAAATGAATATCTCATGCTTATAATGGTCGCCCGGGCGACAACGCCAAAAAAGTGGGGATGCCTTCAATGCGGGGGGTGTGGAATGTGAGATGTGGGGCGTGGGGAGTGGAGTGGGGCAAGTGGCAAGGGCATTTCGAGGGTGGGTGGTGGACGGTAAAAGGTGGCAAGTTGAAAGATGAGAGGTATACTGGTGCCAGCATGTGTGTAGCTCCAAGCAGAAAGTAGCCCTTTGAGCCACCCCCACAACCACCCACTCTCCCCTTCATTGTCTTGTCCCTCTCTGTATGTGTATGTGTGTGCTTGTGTGTCTGTGTTTTTGCGCACATGTGTGCGAGAGTTGGAAATGGATGTGGAGAGCACTTTGAAGCATATGCACATTTCGTGCTATCGAAAGAGAGACACAAATGAAGGCAAAGGGTGTGTGTGTGTGTGAGTGTGTGTGAGTGTGTGTGAGTGTGTGTGAGTGTGTGTGTTTGAGTCGGTCTTTTGGGTGGTTCAAGAGGTGGAAAAGGGGGTGGACTAACGACCGGGGATGGGGTTGGCCAGGGGGTGGACCATGCTGGGCAGAAACTGAAGCTTATGTAAGCCAATACATACACAATGCGCAATATTTATGTGAGCACTTCGCTTGTACATGTGATTTGCGGATGTGCATGTGTGGGCGATTCATTTGCTGCATATACTAAAACACATATAAAGTAGCATATACATATATGGACCCTCATGGGAATCACTATTCACATTCGATTGCTGGGGATAGTAAAGCAAGTGGTTGAATAAAACATTTACCATTAATTAAAAATGGAGATTTGAATAATTGCACCGAGAGTAGCTGTTTTTTTTTTATTCTCAGCAATTGATTCAATTTATTTAACTAAGTGATAACTTTAGTTATGATTATAATGCAGATATTTATAGAATTAAGTTAGGAACTCGTACTTTGTGTATATAATAGAAATAATAGTCTCCGCAGCTTTGGAATGATAGGAAAAAGGAATGAAATATATCTCAGAAAAGCCTTAGAGCTTGAGTTCTTTTGTCTGCAAAAGGACATCACGACTATATTGTGTCGATACCTATCTCAGGCCGCGACAAATTAGCCGTAGGAGTCGTGTCTTATCGCCATCGCAGCCAAATTAAGAGGACTTCACACCTCGCATGACCCGGCATCTCATCTCGAATGACTTAAATTGCCAAAAAGTCTCCGCACCTCAGACCTTTTTGGATCAGAAAGGGGCACGTAGGACCGAGATACGAAACCAAATGGAAAATTGGATTCCGAAAAAAGGGATGCGATTGGGTTAGGGGTTATGCAAAGTAGGTAGCCGCGACCGGATGTGCAATTTCAATGACTGTAATTTGAATATTCAAATTTCAGAGCGAACGTAGGAAAATAAGTATGTCGAACACAAATCAATTATTTGCGAAAATGATGGAAATTAGAATGCAAGCAATGCATCTGCACACGCAATAGAAATGGGAGAAAGGAAAGGGTGGGCTTTCACCGATCCCAAAATCGCATATATTGTATTGTGTGCAATGTTGCAAAAGGATAACAGCGAATGCGAATTTGCATATTTATTGATTTGAGTTATTCCATTTACTTTGAAGGGGGAGCGGGAAAGGGGATTTAATGACAAGGCATTTTGCCGCTACGAGTGTGACAACTTCCCGGGTTTTTGGTTTTCTGTTTTTTATTTTTTTTTTTATTCTGCATTGGTCCTGCAGAGAAATGCAAATTATAATGCCCGATCTCCTTCTCATCGCGCAGCTCTGCCTCATCATTATAATCTTTTATTCTTACTCTTTTTTCCGGGGTGGGACATGTATAGTTCGTAGAAAAAGGGGCACTGTTTAATCCCAACAGAAAAGCGTAGTGAAAACACAAGCCAAATATGCAAATTTCCATAAGGTTATTTTTTTTTTTTTGTGTTTCATTCACAGTGCGCTATTGATATTGAAAAACGTAAATTCGCATAACAGATGTCCTGTGTGAAGGATGTGCGTGCCTAACTGGCAAATGGAACCGAATCGAAATAATTCGGAGGGAATCCAAGGGGCAAAATCAGTCGTCAGTCGAAACCAAAGGATAACACATCGTTAGGCGGCTCCTCTTTGGCTAAATAAACAAACAAGGTACGCAATAAGGCATCATAAAATATATATTATTTTGGGATGATAAACAACAAAAAGCGCATCGTATGCCAATATAAGTATTCCTACGCTTTTAGAGGAATATTATTATCAAATTCTTTCACGAACTTCCAGTTTTGTTTTGCATTCGAGAAACTTTTCTGACTTTTGCCTGACTTAAGTTCTCTTACAATGGCTGTCAGGTTTTTTGAAGACCTCATGGGGCAGTCGAGAGAACCACGATCAGGCTCCACAATTTTGGGAATAAGGGAACAAAGGGGTTAAAGGGTGCCGGACAGGGGGAGAATCAAGAGAAATCAAGGACGACACAATCTGAATTAATGAAATGTGTGACGCCGAAAGGAAGCGAAGGCAGCGCTTGATTCACACGTTGACAGACGCAGGACACAGGACGCAGGACTTTCGTGGCGGAACGGGAAAAAGCACAGCCGGTTACGAGACCAATCCGAATCCGGATCCCGTTGCGTCAGCGATCCCGAACTGAGATTGTTTTCCAACTTCCTTTCGTCCGAACCACCCGTTGTGGAATTGTTTTAATATTCTATTTAAATCGGGAGAAAACGCAAATGAATGTCCTGCGGCGATTTGATCAGCGCACGTTTGTTTGTCAAACTTGGCAAAGTCTGCCAACAAATGCATGAACTTTTTTTTTTTGATTTCTAAAACTATTCTAAAAGAGTTCACAATCAAATATTACACAACCAAAGATGTAATAAATACGACTTCTTTCTATGTATATCATATATTGCATATATCTTTTTATGCAATTAAATAGAAAATGGAAAAATCAATTAATGTTATAAGCTCCACACCGTGATCGGCTTGAGCTCGATTGTAAAACGGATTTAACAAATGCCTACTTTTTACTTGGCCGCTAAAGCCGTCTCGCCCTCTTGTCCGTCGTTGTTTTAATAAATTAAATTCCGGAAAATCCACAGGAAGTCTGTCTGTGCATTTTTGCTTTCTGTTTGGGGGCGGAGGGGAAAAGGGGGCGTGGACAAGGAAAACGGCGAGCAAATGCAGTGGCAGCCATTCATTCTATCACTTCCTGGCTGCAGCAGAAAACGAAGCGACAGAAGCGCATGCCGACACGGACTTAATTTCATTTAAGGACTCTCCCGGTCTTGGTTTAACACACAGAAAGAAATCTATTCAAAATAAATAGATAGCAATTAATGCTACGAGCACAACGGAGTCTCTATTCTTGCAGATCGGTCTATCTATCCAAATACGTAAATTATAAGATTTATGCCCATATATGTAAATTGACCCATTTGAGCTGAAATTTATTCTCAGTGCGCCACCATCAATGGCAGGGCATAAAATAAATGTAATAAAAGATAAATACAAATGCACCACTGCTCAACAAGTGTTGTAAACGCCCACCGAGCAGCGCCAATAATCCAATCGAAGGAAGTCAGAAGGCAGGACCTCTTCTGCCATGAAAATCCCTCTTGATGACCAAACACGTGCCCCTCGCCAAAAGGTCCAGTCCCAGGAGGTCCTGCGTGTGTGCCCAAGTGCCAAGTGGCGAAGGTCACTGCCCAGCCAATTTCTGGGTTAATTTCGTGAAAAATGAAAAATTAATTGAGAAATAATGTTGACAGGCGCTGACCAACACGACCACCACCACCACCGTTAGGGGGATAGAAAAAGGACCGGATCCGTAGACCCCCTGCCTGCAGTGTCAATGGGCTGTCTAATCCCTATTGCACTTTGCCGCTCCGGCAAACAGGCACTCAATCGTCTTGAGGACACGTGCTGCTCCCGTCTTGCTCCTGACCAATGGTCAAAAGTTAAGTCGCCGCCAAGGCAATGTCGGCCATTTTGACCAGCTGACAAGCTGGGAAACAGCCCAGAGGTCAGCCATCATCATTATCACGCTTATAAGCCGGGTTACCCCAACTACCCAAGAGTAAGTACATATATAATATACATACATACATATATATGGGTGTGTATTTTTTCCCACCCTGACTGAGCAAATCAGGCCAAGCAATTGGTATGCAAATTGAAGTAAACTTCTTCCCCGATCGTTGTGCGTTTAATGAATTTGTACCGGTTTAAAAGTAGAAGTAGACGTAGAGGTTGAGGTTCAGGTTCAGGTTTCGGTATTCGACATTCGGCATTTGGCATTCGGTATTCGTGTTCCCAGAAAATGCAGGGGGTTGGTCAACATGGGTCATAGGGGTACGAGTGCGACTGGCCAGTGGTCAACTTGATTAGTGACCGGGCCCCGAGGTCGTCGAGGCAAATCGCAACCCCGGGATAATGAAGCGTGCTAGCAGCGGCACGGGGAGTGATCTCTTTGGTAAAAACATTGCATTTTTCACATTAAACAGAACATAAATCACGAAATTAATGGGGCGCTCGGCATGGAACATCATCCCTGGCTACATACAAATTGTGTGCAAACAGGGGCCAAATACAAACTGGACACTACGACAAAGTGGGCTGGGCACACGATCACAACATGGTTGCCATAATATGCTGAAAATATTTGACTTACTGCTTACATCCTTGTGCGGCATGAATTATTATCGAATTGGTTATCATCATCAGTGGGGTGGCTTGTTGTCCTCTAAATATTGTGCCCCCGTGGTCATCGTATATCATCGGATTAAACTCGAAACTGGGCGAAGCACATCTCTGGGGTCAAGTGATTATTATGGGGAAGAAATTGTACTGAGTTACCTATTAAGTTTTTAGCGTGACCAATATACACAATATGCATATACCAATTGAATGCTATCATTTAGCTGTAAGTCCGCAAGTCTTTCACAAACTGTGGGAAAATGGTCTTATCAGCCAGCCATTTCCACCGTTTTTCTCTGACAAATGTTGTTGACATTTGAACTAAAACCGTTTTCTTATAATATGGCAAATAATAATCCCTAGCCAGATGCTTAAAAAAAAAAAAAAAAGTACACACACAAAAAATGGCAAAACAAGGAAACTATGCCACTGACAGAGCTTATACGTCCTTTCTGCCTCAGCTGCTTGAACTGCTTGCGCCGGCGGCCACGCCCCCTCTGCCCCACCTACCGCCTAGCGCCCACATCACCTACGAGGGGAGAAGCTTGAGCACTTTTTTATTTACAAAAGCGAATGGCAAACAAGGAATAGCTGAGGGGAAACGAGTAAGAACACACACAAAATGTAATCCCAACGAAAAGTAAATTGTATTTCAGAGCAGACTTGTTGATGTACGTGTGTGAGTAAGCGAGCGTGTGTATGTAATACCCTACAGAAGCGGCATATCACTTTTGATATCAAGTACAGAAAATGAATTGTCTACTTTGTGAAATTGTACATTTTTTACTCTATATCAAATCACATTTTCATATTTTATCACATTACCTAAAACGTACTGTTTATTTCGTATAGGGTAATTTATAGGGCATGATTTGACAAGTCTAGGACTTTGTTGCTCACCCAAAGCCACTGAAAATCTTCTGTGGTCGCAGGGAATGGGAAATACCTAAAACTAAGTCCTCATCACGGATATGAGCAAGACAATGACAAGGAACGACTGAATTAGATGGGAATTACTTCTAAGCGAAGACAGCGACAACAACAACATCTATAAGTGGTTACCAAGCAATCTCTAGGTTTAGATTTTCCAGGGCAATAAACTGCAATCCAGTCAAATACAAAAAAGTATAAGCTATGTATTTTCAAACTTTTCAAACACACGGAATAGGCAAAAACAATGTAAATATGTAATGTACCTATTAAATTAAAAAACTAATATGCCACTAGTTTGGGTTAACAGTTGCACAAGACATACAGATTTTTATCGGTGCACCCACATTTGAAAAATGTAAACTATACTTTTGTAAAAAAAAAAAGCTTATTATTCAAAATTATATCATTGTTTTAACCATAACTTTGTTAATATGTAATCGAATTTTTAATGCCACGGCTCTTTTTTATCGTGGCTTCATTTCCTATCCAGTGGCATTCGCAGCTAACAAATTTTAAATTTGACCATTTTTCAAAAAAATTTGTCATAAAAATCTCAAAAAATTGAAAAAAAATTAAAATTTTCAAGTTTCAAAAAAAGTGATAGGGATTGTTAGCCGAGGTCGCAAGCTGCACAGAACTGTATGATTTTCAGTGGTGCCACTTATTTTGACGAAAATACAGTCAAAAAACCAACACAAAAATCAAACAAATTTATGCTTATTGTTAGTTAAAAACCATGAATCTTTTGTTCATATCTTTAAAAATACTAATTGAAACGTTGAATGTCATACCTTATTGATTTCGTGTCTTAAATTTCTATCGAATTGCATTTAAAATTTTTAAATCGGACAATTTACATTTTTTGCCATTTTTTGCAACATTTTATGATGTTGAAAAAGAACGCGAAAAGTTGCCAAAAAATAAATTTTTCAAGACCAACTTTTAAGTGATACGGATGGTTATTTGGGGTCGTAAGCTGCACAAAACAGTCTTTCTTTTTGCTTTCCGCCTTTTTTTGACCAAGTTACAACTATAAATGTCTAGCAGATATTCAGAGACAAGATACATTCGCATTGAAATTTAACAAAAATATTGATAAAGACCTCTGTGTATCAGTAATAATTCAGAAACGTTTGTATTGTCATCACAATCATTCCTTCCATCAAACTGTGGAAAACGTTGCTTGGAATGGGGACAGTGGTGAACAAGTGCCCGCCGAAAGATCCCCATCCGCGCTCCGCCAGCCATCGGTTGTACCGTTGTCGCATTTCCATATCAGGACTAATGGAACATTCCCGATGCTCTGGCATCCGTCCGACACACGACTATGTGTGTCCGACAGTTTTCGCTGCCACTCAAACCGCTCAGCCTCCCTCCGCGTGCGCCACCTCCATCTCTATTTTCCGTTCACTTGATGTTTTCCCGAGCTCACAAAGTCGATAAATATGTATACACATGTACACACACCCACTCACATGTAGCCGTATATATGTGTATGTACATACATATATATTTATATATATATATATATATATATATATATAGATGGGTGGACTTGGGTCCTGCTTTCCTCCCTCCACTTTCCCCCCGCAACTCGCTGCGAATTTGCTTTCCTGCTCCACAGCTGCACATGTCAGAGACTCGAACTTTTAGCAAAAGACTGTTTCGTCTGCTTCCGCTGTGGGTCCCTCGTCCCTCGTCCTTTCCCCCGCAAAATATTCAAGGGGTCCTCAGGTTTTCAGTCACTATCCGCTGTTTCGCCTAACGACCCATTCCCATTCCCATTCCCATGCCATAGCTAAGCATCTACCTCCATCTCGCAGGTCCTTTAACAGTCACCGATTTCTCTGCTACCAATAACAATGTGTTCTCTTTTCCCTCTGCCCTCCGGTTTCCTCCGCTGATTCCACATCTACTTCTATGGTCGAGTTAACTGCAGCGCATCTAAAGGATACTCGAGCACAAACGGCGAGATTCGCAATTACATGTTAGGGTTTTACTAGCGATTTCTTTAACAGCACATTAGTTATAATCAAAAATCATTCAAATTCATCAGAATTCATCATTTAAAAAAGGTAATCAAATATACTTAATATAATCAAAATACCAAAATGAAACATATGCCAAATATATCCTCAAAACATAAGTGTAGTGTAAAAGTATTAGGTAATTAACTAGAAAGTGAAATAGCAACGCATACGTCGTATGAAATAATTCCCAATAAATTGGGACTTGGGCTTTCATTTAAGCATCAGTTGATGAATGATGATAACCTATCTACTGAAACCAAATGGAAACGGCGGTAAAAACAAAGGAAACAAAACGCTTTGAGCCATACGATGCAATGGGAAAGTCATCAAAGAAACACAAGAACAGAGAAACTCAAAGGCATAATAAGACATTTTGGAAATTGTGGAAATTTACAAGTTAGTTAGAAATCTCCTCCGACTTCCGTTTCTTCACTCGGCCCACATACAATCGCACATTTGGATGTATGCAAAGCAGTTAGTACATACTATATGGCGAAAAAGTGGGAGTGATGAGGTGGGCTCAAAAAGGATTTTAGATCCTATTTTCCCATGGAGTGTAAGGACGTCAGTCGGTTTGCCACCGCACGAATTTCGAAACTTTTCCCAGACACACGCAAAACACACACACACACAGAAATTTTCATTTGTGTGCGCATGTGTGTGTCTTTGTGATTTGAATTAAACTTTGCAACTCACACACACACGCACACACATGCACGCGAAGAAACACATCCTGTGTGTACACACACGTATGGAGAATTTTCCTGCAGACAACAAAAGGTCCCAAAAATGGTGGAAAGGGGCAGATGATGAGGAAGTGGGTGGCTGGCGGTGGCAAAGGACATAGACTTGGATGGACGGCGCAATGGAACTTTTCTGCTGGCTCCTTTATATATGTGGTCGTGTGTTTTTCGAATGGCTGGTGGGGGGGGGGGGTAACATTTTCCACTTATGTCCTATGTCCTTTGTGCCACTCCCCATTCGCCGCCCCCCCCCCCACTCCGCGTTCAACCCTTTTTTGGGAAGTTTTGCTTCAAAGCTTTGTTGTCTTCGAGAAAGGCGAGGTACATACACACATATGTATGTACTAGTATGTATTTGGGCTTGCAAGTAAAACTCGAAGATATCCTGAAAAAGAGCCCTGTGACAGCTCTTGTGGTCTGCCAGCGACATTTGAACATTCATTTTACTTATTTGGGCACATGCTTCACTGTACCGCAATCCGAGCGAGTTAACGATGGTCCAACCCCAAATCCTTAAATACAAGTCGTTCGTTATTTCAACGTTTTCCAGTTTCATAAGTTTGTGGATTTCTTAAAATATATCCACCTATTTACCTTTGAAAATATATATATTTCTATACACTAACAGCTGTGGTCAAAATATTAAAGTACGGTCAACTGTAGTCTTTACTTTTTGAACAGTAAGTCACTATCAGAAAAATAGATTTTTAAATAACTAAAGAAATCGTATAAAACAACTGAATTGTTATTCCTCTTATATTTACAAAGCATTTGAGGCAACCTTAAAATCAGCAGAATTATTTTTGGGACCCCAGCTGTTAGCATCCAAGAACGCCAAACGCCATCGCCCTTTAGATGAAATCAATAATCCAGACGCACCTGACTCCCGGCCAACAAAAGCCCAGCGATGGTCATTTTGGCCATAACTGTACATTAACCCCCATCGACATAAGGTTTCTTGGGGGAAGGAACGAGCTGAAGCCCAGAAAGGAAACGAACGGACCCAGACGCATAAACAACTCCAGACGAGCAGGAAATCAGTGGACTATTTTTGGGGTTTTCGAAACAGTGGAAGGATACTTCGCGTCCATATTTCACCCTAACCGGTTTCATTTGGGGATGGGCAAGTGGGGAGGCAGGGACATCGATGGACTGTCGACGGGAAAGTGGCGAGCGGGAGATAAGTAATAAATATATTTCACGTCAGCCCGGTCTGAAGACCAGGACTTGTGCCCCCAAGGACCCAAAGTTCTGGTGTCCTGCCACCATCTCCTGCTCGCGATAAACAAAGTTCGGCGTGTCCAAGTTTTCGTGTGACGCGACCGCGAAAAGCGGTAACAATAAATACACGCCCTGTCATCCTTTTTCGCATGCCCCCCAACCCCGCTATCGAAACTCTTCCTGTTGTGTCCTTGGTCCTTGGTTCGTGGTCCTTGGTCCTTTTCAGAGGCAATGTCCTGCGCATGGACAGCAGACATTTGCCGCGAGTTAGCCCATGGACTTGCCTCCAAAAATAGCAAGAGAGCTTCATGCAGATTACTGAATACACTGCACAAAAACCCAAGCACCAATAGAATTAAACTATTTTATTTGCTGTTATCCATTAACCATTACTTGTAATGTCATCCTTTTACGATGTGACCCATTGGTAATCATATTATTATGTCCAGCCAGCTTTCTTAACAAATTCCTCTCAGTGCTGGGCAGCCAAGATGACGAGCCACATCTCGCGACGCCAACTCGCCCTTGAATCATTTCAATTTGATGTAAATTGACATTACATTGCCGTGGGTGGCACAGGGCCCCCTGTTGAAGGAATTTCATGACGGGGTGGGTTGAAAAACTCAATAACTATCGGCGTCGGAAGGATGGAAAATGAAGGGGGACGGGAAACTGGGTGGCAAATAGAAAGCGAATCGAAGGCGATGACTCTGCGCCCTGGCCACGGGGCAGCCACGCGTTGACTGACAGCCCCCATGGTAACAGTTCAGGGATCTGGGATCTGGGATCTGGAAATTGGTCAGGGGAAAATCAGAACGGGGAGGCGGAAAATCAGGAGGGCAGGAGAGCCCAGACAGCGGCAAACAGCAAACAAAACCAAACATAGACAGCACCGCCATGCAACTTCAGTCCAGACTTTCGACCACCATTATACATATATATTTTATTTATATATGTATATGTACATGTAAATAGCGGGTGGGAAATACAAAATGGCCGTCCTGGCTAGACCTTTGTCCAGCAGGAAAATCAAATTGCGAGTGAAAACTTTCCACCAAGCCAAAGCCGGAAAAATGCCGGAAAATTCGCAAGAATTCAACCAGAAATATGGACGCAAATTGGTTATAATAAAAACTCAGGAAAAAAGGTTGCGCCCCCAAGGTATTATAAGTACTTATGTAGCGAGATATCCCCAAAACCAAATTAAATCAAATTCCACATTATCTGCTTCGTGTTTAGCAGCCCCGAGGAAAACCAGTGAAGCCATCTTGGTTGTTGACCTTTAGGAAATATAAGCCACAAAAAGGGGAGCTATAACTACAAATATTTTCACACTTTTCAGTCAGTGCACTCTGTAATTATGGCTTAGAAAATTACAGAACAACAACGATTAGGAATGGGCTGTTTATATTTAGAATGGCAAACTAATCAAATCAAAATGGATTTCTCCTTCGGAATCTAAATCCATCCAAATATTAATGTTGCACATGCAAAGTAATTAATATATCTTATTTATAGTTGAGCCCATTTTAAGCTACTCTTAAGTTAGTCACAATCCCCCAGTGGTCCCCCCCCCAGTGGTCTAACAAAGTGGATACAGTAATACGAAATCCTTGTTCCGGGGTTAGTCAGGACATCCCCCGAACCCACGAACCCCCATGATATTTCACTCCTGCGAAAATTTTAAAAGGGTTGCCAGCACACAGCGGCAATCTTTGGTTTCTTGATTAAAAAAGTAATTAGAAAACTAAATGAAAGTTTTACGCAATGAGCGAAGAGTGTGCGGGGGAGTGTGAAATGTGTGTGGCGTGGAGAGAGGGAAGTGTGTGTGGGGGGGGGGGGGCTGGGGCGCCAAACAAAGTTTTTCGGGTAAAATGGGTAAATAATGTAAACCGAAATGACTGTACATGCGAGCAGTAGTTATTCACACCCCCCCCCCCCCCCACACACACACACGCATGCCTTTTGTTCTCGAGGATGTGGAAAAGGATGCGAGTAGGAGGAAGCTCACCCCTTTCGCCGTTTTGGGTGAGGAATGTGTCCTGTAGGGTTCACTACATAGCCAAATGAACACATACGAGCACATATGCACATACATACACATACATTGCATGTGTGTGCACGTGTGTGTGTGTGCCAAGGGGGTGGTGGTTGGTTGGTCACATGGTGGGTGGGCGGCTGTTCGACTGGGCGGCTGGGTGGTTGGGTGCTTTTGGGTGGTTCTTGCCCCGGCACATACGCTCGCGCAATAAATGTTTTCGAATGTCATTTGCTGCAAAGATGGCGACCATTAATATGGAACGAAAGGATTTGTTTTAATTTTGTTGCCCGTAGCAAAGTTGCGATATATGTATGTATGTATTGTTCAACAATAGTTGAGGGGGCGCTGTGCTCCCCACAAACCCTCTCCACACATGCGAAAATTACGAAACTCACAACAATATACACATACATACATATACATAGATCTATGTGTGGAGCTTACATATGTAAGTAGGTGGAGTCGCTGCGCCTTAGATTGAGTAATTAAATGGCAAAAATGTTGAATTGCATTCACTTCTTGGATTGGTAATGGTCCCTAAATGCAGTTGCGGAATTCTGGTACATTAGGCGTGGCTTGTTTTAATCTGAACTGAAGCCACAGAATTAATCGAGAATTAAACACATAGTACGTAACCTGGACAAAATATTCAAAATTAGATAGATAATAATAGGAAAATCTTTGGCTGATTTTTTGATTATAATTTGCTTATTTTCTGCGAAGCAAAGACCAATGACCAATTAATTTAAGAATACGCCGCAGTGGATATCATGTGTACATATAAATCCACTCATTAATTCCCCCGTTAGGCGTGGGGATGTTTGCTTTTCCGTCAAGGATAAGAACGCATTATGTATGGCTATGTGGACGTTACCCCGGCAACATTTAAGCCCCTTTCGAGGACCCAACCCCCCGATATAAAGATGGTGCGTGCCTGTTGTCCCATAACGGATATTTGCGTTGTCATATCAAAGTCCCATATGGCCCGTAAACGGCGGCGCAAAGTGTCATCAAAGCCTAGAGGCGAATCGCATACAAGCAAGCAGCGGCCCAAATACATACACAGATGTATCTATGTATGCATGATTGTATATGTATTGAGAGGCGAACGGACATATAGAGAGAGGCTTGGGGTACAACGCGAGATGTGATAATAAAATACAAAACCAATAAAGGAAAAAGCTCTTTACACTTCACTTGCTCACCAAGAGTCGTTTGGGTTCCAGGGATCCTGGGTGTTCGTTCCCCCGGCCATATAATACCATTCTTAGGATGGGTGCCGCGACTTCCGCCGCACGTCAGAAAACGAGAAAAGGCCTACGGTTATTCCAATGAATTCGCGGGCCTGGCCAAAAAGAAAACCCCCATCTCGCTTAGCCAACGGTGCGTTACTTTCCACTTTCCTGGGCGGAAAGGGGGCATTGCCAAGGGACGGTGGAACGGGGACGGGTGGTGGGAGGGACTCATCTGGATCATCATTTTTTATTTTCCGCCTGAGCCCCGGCAGGCGAATGTGGAAAAGTACCCAACTCGACCAAATGCCAATGATGGCTGGCCCTCACCGCCGAACGTCCTTAAAAAGTGTATACGTGTATGTGCCACTTTTATATTCGCTATCAGCCATTTAGCCACACTCACACTCGGAATGGGGAAATAAAATACACTGAGAAAATGTGGCCATTCTATTTGAAATGATTCTAAGCGTGCTCTATAAATAGAAAATCATACATTCTAACAACACATAATACAATAATAAAACAAGTAAAATTGAATAGAGCATGTTTCAATACCCTTTTCTCGCGGTGCACCCACCCACAGCCGACTTCCTCCCCCGATTTTCCCCCTGGTTAAAGTACACATTCATATGTCACCTCCGACCGAAACTCCACCGCCTCCGTCCGTTTTTTACGGCCGTACTTTCGTCCTTTGGCTTGTCCGCCCGCCCCGCCCCGCACCATCCCGCCGTCAACTGTCAAGTTTAGTGATGCCTGCCTGGCTGTCAAGGATATACACACGCACATATATACGCTTCAGGATAATATAATGCACGGCATCTGTTTTGGAAACGGGGGAATGGGGCGCCATGCCCAACCCCCACGACTTCCGCCCTTTTCGGATGGCCTGCCAACCGATAACAATGGAATATATCGAAAATCAATACCAACAACGATCAGTCTATCTCGTTGCGGAAAAGTTTCCCAACAACAATGGCAGCCCACAAAATACAACTAATCGAATGGATGGATAAAAGGAAAGCAACAAATAAGTTTCATTTTCTAGAACTTACCTGAAAATCACACCGTTTGTTATTTTTAATCCACGCGCACAAACCGTAATTTAATTATAAGCACTAATAAAACGCGACACGTGCGCAAACATATGAATTTCCGTATTAAATCACACTAATCACAGCAAAAAAGGAAAAGAAAACTGAATTTTACCGTAACCGTAACAGTTTACCGTTACACATTTCGGCGAAATTTGTGTGTATACCTGTTTACGCGCAGACGCGATCACTTGCGATAATCACGGCGAACTAATTGCAGCCATTTATTGAGCACCGCAGCAAGCTGAAATTGTAATAAGAGAGCGAGTGCAGTGAGACGCCCAACGAATTAGGTGAAACAATCGGAGAGCGAACAAGTTGAAAACGGTAAACTTGCTCTGGATGAGATCATTTTTCTGTTATTCCTTCTTCTTATTCTATTTTTCGCATTGAAAGACCGAAAATGTGCGCAGTTACAAGAGCAATAATAAAGTTAATGCGTAATTTATTAAAATTTTAATATTTAACTACTATTTATTAGTATTTACTATATTAGTTTTTACACTATTTATGAGTTTATGATTTTCTTCTATTTTTGTTATAGGTATGTATGTATATGTTTGTATGTATATAAGCTTGATTACCTGATAAGTACTTACCAACCTGCTTACCCCATTTGGCATCCATTTAGTCAGCCAGCCACCCGCTCTCCCTCCCCCCACCCTAAAAAAAAAAAGAAAACCCGTAAGCGTTTGCCAGTTGCCATTTGACCTGCGTTTTTGCACCATCTCCCCACCACACCCCCCCGCCACCAACGCCCACGAATCAAAAAAGAAACCACTCACCTCTGCAACCCCCTGTAAAATTTTATCTGAAAGGGTGTTTACCTTTAACGCGTGGTATGCGCGATATGGTCGCTTGTGGGTGGATTGGATGGTTGGAGTGGGTCCTTGTTGGTCCTGGACAGCTTCTGGGTGAATTTTTGAATATATTATATATGCAAAGTATTCGTGAATTGGTTTTTTCGCTTATCCAACTGCCAATTTTCTATATAGAATGTGAGAGTGAGCCGCCTGTCGCAGTTATCTTATGGCAATTTCGCAAAGAGGGCTCACGGCCCATTTTGCACACAGAGAACCAAAAAAAAAAAATACATACACACACACACACACACACACACAAAATAAAACACCAACCCACCCACCACCCATCAACTTTTAACCCCCCCAAGGTCTCAGCTTTTGACGTCAATATCGCCTGTTATTTAAAATGGGTTTCGTTGTTGTTGTTGTTTGGGCTGTTATTGTTACGCTTACGCTTTGCAAAAAAAAAAAAAAATGAAACGACAAAGGGGAGGGGCTGTAAATCCCAAAAAAAAAACCGAAGAAGACTTGGTGCGGAAGCCAAAGATAACATTTTTGCACAATTCTCTGGTGTCATTTCCATGCACATGCCAATTGATGTGTTTTTACTTTCACCGTCTTCCACAACCTCATCCAGAACCCCCCCCCCCAGGAAATTCTTCCACACCCCCTAAATTTTCACCCTTGGCAACTGCCAAACGGAGGAAGAAGAAGAGATTCGGGAGCTTAAGCTATTGCCCAATGTATTTATGGAATAACAAATGCCCTGAGGTACAAGCAAATATTTTAAAAATACTTTTCTCCTCACAAGATGTCAAAATAATTTCGTCGATTTTTTAAGGATCAAAAAGCATTAGTTCTGAAGAGGATCAACGAACTATTAGGATATTTAGTTAATTAACTATAGATATATATATTTTATGTATGATCAAATTTTATCTTCGATAGTTTTACTTTATGAACACGAAACCTTAGCTATTTACCAGCTCCCTTATATTATGTCTAAAATCCCGGGTAACTGAAACCCTCATTGGCAATTACAATTACCAATCCGAATCACATTGCGGATTGCTTATGTAACTCGATAAGAATGGGAAATAAAGTGCAGAAAGGAACCGTTCGATAAGCCATGGATGATGGGGTCAAAGGTCGCGGGGAATAACGCAGTTCCAATTCGTCCATAGGCTCCAAGTGGCACTCCACATGTCCCACGAACTCACTGGCTAAAGTAAATGAAAACTCAATTGATTTATGATACATTTTCCAAAGCGAACAACTCACTTCGTCCTGTTTTTTTGCATACTTTTTTGTTTTTTCTTGTTTTTTGGGCCACTTGCGAGTCACGTTTAGATTTATTACCTTTAACATTTCTCGCCGCTAACAAGTTTATCCCGGCGATGAGGGGTTAAAGAAGTGGGGTGGGGTGCTGGAGGTGGTGTGCATACAAAGCGAGTGCATAAATGCTAACGAACTAACTAACCCACGACGACTCTCCATGACTGACTATCCATGTATCTGGAGGATTCATGTGTGTGCCGGTCCTCAAGGCTGGACCCAGTTACTCAAGGCCCCAACCAAAATACACTTAACTAAGCTTATGAAGGATTTGAATATTAAATGATTTATATATATACATATATAGAATATGTTTAATCAAGTTGGTAATAATAGAATATATAAAGCGTGTAAAAATACTGACATTTATCTGATTTGAAACAAATTGTGGATTAGTTAACTTGTAAGACTCCACCTCAAAGAATTTTCAAAGACTGTGATGTCCAACATTTGATTGAAGGTCCACCCTAGCGTAGATTTGCGCGAGTGTGTGTGTGTGTGTGTGTGTGTGTATCCACTATAAACGTCGTCGTCAATCACATGTCAGGCAACACGCTTTGCGGTGTTTCATTTTTGTGCGAGGATCTCGACGGGTGGGCAGATGCGGGCTGAAATGGGGACTGAAAGGGAAGCTGGGGCGACTTCAGGGGATACTGTCGTGGGGACAGTCGAATACATATGGGATAGAGACAGCGACCGAGTGAAGAGGGAGAGCGAGCATTAACGCGATAGAGAGAGGGAGCGAGGAAAGGAGTAGTATGTATATGTGATGGCAATCCTTATGTGCCGCGCCTGCTACATATGTATGCCCCCCATGTATATGTGTGTGTGTGAATAGTATTGCTCTTTTGTCCTAGTTGGGTCCTTGCTAACCGCAACCACCACCCACCCAACCAGCAGAGCACCAGACCACCGCCCAGCCATGTCCTCCACGGCCCTGCTCCTTTTTTAGCCAGGACTCGAACTGAGGACAGCGCTGAGCATTCCTGTCGCTTCCACTCATGTAAGCAAAATAAGTGAAGGAGCTAAAAACAACAAAAAGAAAAAAGGAGGAAAAACAAAACGAAGAAGAAAGTAAAAAACAAAAAAAGAAAACCAGTGAGAGAAAGGGAAAAAGGCAAAAGGAGACCGCTGGCAAGGACCAGACACAGATGCCAGGCACCACCTGGACGGACTTAACTGCCATTTCTTGCAAATATCCGAAGGAACCCAGCTCCTTCCACTTCGATGTGGCAGCGCTTTTGCACTGCAATTAAAATCGATCATACAAAAATCGATCATACAAAAATCGATCATACAAAAGTCGATCATACAAAAATCGATTATACAATTAAATTGATTAACTCAATTGAAACTTGCGTAACATTTTAGTTTAGCGCATAATCACTTTAACACTGTAAAATCCCAAATAAGAAGACTTTACTCGTTGAGTTTTTGTAAGAAACTGATTTTATTTGGAATTATCTTCGGTTTAAATAGGTGACATGAGAATCGCATCTTAAAGTAAATGGCCTACGCAGAGGCCTAAGTAAATAGTCCCCGCCTTATCGAGGTCCCACGCTCGGGCACATCTGCCTATCTTGAGCGGCGAGGACCTTATCTGTGGTCTCCCACTAAGGGACTATTTTAGGAGGCGGGGAACGATCTCAAGTGACTGACTCATGTAGTGTGCACTTAAATTACATGTTTTTGAGCAATGCACCCATGTCGCCTTAGATAACAAAATCCTAAATATAATTTATCGCTCTCGATTCATTTACATAAGATATGAACGGAGCCCAAAATTGTAAGTCTTTAAATATATTCGTGTTCATGTGTGAACATTCTGCCAAAGGGCCAGCAAGCTGAGATGTACATTAGTATATTAGTTGCATTTATAACAGTAGTGGACTGTATTTATTTGATATATGTTCATTTATTTTGCAACTAAGATTTCAATGGGCCTAGTTTTTCTGGCTTTTAATTTTATTGGATTACAATTATGGTTTATATTATTTTTAATTCAACAATTTGTACTCAATTAACTTATTTTAAACATTTTGCTTTTTCTATGTAGAAGTACATTTTCTATTAGTGGACTGTATATTTTTATTTGTTATATTATTTTATTGTTTATTTACTATTGATATTTATAGTACTGGCAACGGACCTGCAAAGGTTATTGCTTGCATTCTTTGTTGCACAGCACATTTCCGTATGAAATATATTATTAATACTATCATTAGTATTAAAGCAATAATTAATCCAGCATGTCCGGAAATATGATGGAAATGTAAATCTTTCAATTTTTGATGGTTCTCTTTCATAAATTTAATTTCATTATTCAATCGTTCAAATTCCTCAGTATGATTTAATATTGATAGTTTCAGCGGATCCCAAATAATCTTCGGCACTCCACTAACTTCTCCTATATAAGGTGTTGATAATAATTCTTCACTTTCGGACTGAATGTTATGGTGGGCAACTAGAATTTTATCGTCGGTTCTTGCCGTACAATATGGCGCAATGCTTAAAACTCCTTGCTGAGGCAAATCAAACAATTCAATTTGAGAGCCAGTACATTGCAGACGGACTTTTGAATTCGCAGGAACCTTAAACAACCAACTACTTTTCTTTTCTAACTCTACCCAGTAACTTTTAGAGTCGACTACTGTTTTATAGATGCAGTTCGCCGCTTTATCTGGCTTTAGAGGCTGAATCTCACATGCATTATCATTCGCTGAATTCCAGGGCCAACTTCCTTTGCATATTCTCTTATTTAGTTGCCATTTCTGACATTGATTTAATGTGGCTTCCGTCATTATGTGATAGGAATCTATCTCAAAATTATAAATTAAATATTCGGACGTTGTATGCACCATTATTATCCGATCTTCATTTCGAATTGGCACCGGAATAAGCCTGAACAATTTGGATGGATGCCTGCTAAACAGAGGCACTTTTGCACTAATGATCAATTTATCGTCGATGAATAAACCCCTGGCTGTTAACAGTGTATACACCTCCTTAAGTTCCGTACCTGACCGTTTTCCTGGAATTACTAGGTTCTCCGAAAGACTCTGCTGAATTTTGGCAATTTCTTTTTTAAGCTGATTTGGCCTGAGAATATTTGTATTTAGCCTACCGTGATTAATATCAATCAACAGGCTTATAATGCCTGCTTGAATTTTTTCGCCTTCTTCAATCAATGAGTGTAGCTGTTTCGTAATCATAAAGAATTTTATTGATTCCTTATAAACATAATAATTTTCTTTAAGAACTTCTGTCATGTTCTCAATTCTTATTTGCATACTTCTAAAATTGGAGTTAACATCTTCTGTTGTTCTCTTTAATAGATTAGAAGTTGAATCAACCACAGATGTTTGTTTTTGAATTAGTTTATCAAGGTTGTTCTGGTTATCTAACAAATTCTTCATATTTTCTTCTAATTGCTCTCTATCATCTTCATCCATTATACCAAATAAAATATGATACAAGGAACCCATAAATTCGAAAGGAGCACGCTTGCTTCTAGATCTAGACTGTATCATAAACAATTTATTGTTTTCTTCAAGTTCCGATAACTGACTTTGCATATTATCTAAAACTAGACTACATTGCTCTTCAAAGCTATGAAGTCTTTCGCAAACTTTCCTCATACTTTGTATAAGCGCATTACCCTTTGTTAACATTTTAAAATATGGATCCATTTTATAATAGATAACCAAATTCCAAGAAGTACTCACAATCTCAACATCTCCTAGCGGGTCTAGATATATTGCTGAGGTTTTATTTATTCTGTCTATAGAATATCTTGGTGCTATATCTTTAGGTAATGCGCTAGAAACTTGACAACTTAACACAAACAACAACATTGCCATAATGATTCCGATCTTGGACATTCCCGATGTCGCTCTAGTTCGTCTTTTTGGCTCTTGGTCAGCCTCATTTTTGTCAACAGACTTTATTCCTTCCAAGGGACAAATTTTAGTAATGGGTCTAGTGATATATCCTTCCTGCATCTTTACTTTAGCCACTCGGACCTTATCATCATTCCCCTTATGCACCTTTTCCACCTTTCCTAAAGGCCATCTTGCAGGATGACAATTCTCATCCTTTAATAAAACTATTTGCCCTTCTTCTATATTAGGAATTTCCTTTTTCCATTTATTCCTTTGCTGGAGCGTATGCAAATATTCACTTTTCCACTTAACCCAGAAATCTTTCTTCATTTTTTGGATAAGTCTCCACCTATCCAAATTTCCGATTTTTTCATCTTCCATTGGTTCGACTATTTCTAAAGGTGGTCTTCCAATTAAAAAATGACCTGGTGTTAAAACTTCTTGTTGGTCCTTCTCACTAACTATAGTGTATAATGGCCTTGAATTTAAGCATGCTTCTATTTGACATAAAAGAGTTGATATTTCTTCGTAAGTCAAAATAGTGTCGCCGATTATACGCTTTAAATGGTATTTCATTGACTTAACTCCAGCTTCCCAAATACCTCCGAAGTGAGGTCCTGCCGGGGGAATAAAATGCCAATCAATCCTGTCCTTTTCAAGCTGCGCTGCAATCGTTATATTTTCTTGTATTGCATTAAATAACTCTTGATCTAATTTTCTTGCAGCTCCTACAAAATTTGTTCCGTTGTCTGAATAGATATTGGAACATTTTCCCCGTCTAGCAATAAATCTTCTGAGTGCTGCTAAAAATGCGTCTGAAGTTAGATCGCTTACCATTTCTAGGTGTATGGCTTTGGTGGCCATGCAAACGAATACAGCAACGTATCCTTTAAATGTTTTTTGGCCACGATTTTTTGAACATTTAACATAATAAGGACCTGCGTAATCTATTCCAGTATTAAGAAACGGGAATGTCATCGTCACTCTATATTTTGGCAAGTTACCCATTATTTGCTGAGCTGTATTTTGTTTATACCTTGCACACGTTACACATTCTCTTAAATACTTTTTCAACGAATTTTTCAACCCGAAAATCCAATACTTTCTTTGGATATAGTTTCGCATTAGGTTTATCCCTCCATGCAATGTTTCCTTATGAGCATTTTTTATTAATAAGCTTGTTAGGTGGCATTTTTCTAAAATGATTGGATGTTTAACATTAAATTCTGCATTGGAATTTTGCAATCTTCCTCCAACTCTTAGAACCCCATCCTTGTCCAAAAATGGATTCAATGACAATATTTTATTATTTGTCTTGATTTCCTTTTTGATTTTAAGGCACTTTATCTCTTGCCTAAACTGGTATTCTTGTTGTTTCTTAATAACAACTGTTTCCGCTATTCTTATCTCCTTTACTGAAATAATTGATGAATAGGCTTTATTTCTTGTTTTCATCTGCACGAATCTATTTATGTATGCTATTATACGTATAAGTTTTTCTATACTGGAATACCTTTCTATTAATTCGTAAATAGGATCATCTATTTTGTCATTTAATACCGTATTTATTAAGACAGGTTCTTCTACAGACTGCTGCCGAGGCCAAAGTTCTTTTGGGTCTGCTAGCCATTTCGGACCTTTCCACCAAAAATCACAGTTGATCAACTGGTTAGAATCCACTCCCCTGGATGCTAAATCTGCTGGATTATCCTCTGACTTAACATGATTCCATTCAGTATTTTTTAATTTCCGAATGTCATCCGTTCTTCTTTTTATAAATTTGATCTTACTTTGACCACTGTTAATCCATGCTAAGGTAATCGTGGAATCACTCCAAGCATAGATCTCCATTATATTGTCAATTGATCCTTTTAGTCTTTGGATTAATTCACTAAGCAGGTGAGCTGCACACAGCTCGAGTTTGGGAATTGTCTTCCTATTTTTTATAGGGTTGACTCTACTTTTGCTAGCTATTATATTAACATGAGGTCCTACTTTAGCATAGACTACTGCAGCATATGCTTTTTCGGAGGCGTCCGCAAATCCGTGAATCTGAATGACTGAAGAACTGTTTGAATTAATCCACCTTGGGATTCGAATATTCTCTAACAATAATAAATTTTCTTTATATTTTTCCCAATAATTTTTATCTTCTATGGATAATTCCTGATCCCATTCACTTTTATTTATCCAAAGTTTTTGAATAAAAAGTTTTCCTGAAACCGTGACTGGTGCCAACCATCCTAACGGATCAAATATTTTTGCTAGCGTTGATAACACAACGCGCTTATTTATATTTTTTGATTCATCATTACAATTTACGCTGAACTTAAATAAATCCTTTTGAGGTTCCCATTTTAGTCCTAAAGTTTTAACACATTCATTTTCGATAATATTGAGAACCTTATTGTCCCCTGTGTCCTCCACAGTGGTTAATATTTTGGAATTGTTGGAAATCCATTTCCTTAAGTTGAATCCAACTTTCTGCAATTCATGGGGAATTAATGTTATTAATTTATTAGCTTCTTCTACCGAATCAGCTCCAGTCATTAGGTCATCCATATAGAAATCATTCCTAATTATTGCACTAATAACTTGGTTTTTACATTTATCTGCAATATCTACCAGAACCCTGGTAGCCAAATATGGTGCAGATGCAGTTCCGTAAGTGACTGTGGTTAATTTATATGTTTTAATTTTTTCTTTTGGAGAATTTCTCCATAAAATATATTGATATTTTTGATCATTATTATCTATTTTAATTTGTCGGTACATCTTTTCAATGTCTGCCGAAACAACAAATTCCCATTTTCTCCATTTAATAATAATGTCAAAAATATCTTTTTGAACTCGTGGCCCAACCCACATTATGTCGTTCAAACTTTTGTTATTCGTAGTTTTTGCTGAAGCATCAAAAACTACTCTCAATTTGGTCGTAAGGCTTGAATCTCTAATCACTGCCTGGTGCGGTAAAAAATATTTGCCTTCATCACTCACTTCAATCATGTGTCCTAAATCCATGTATTCATTCATGAATTTAGTGTAGTCAACCTTAAGTTTTTCATTTCTTTTTAGTTTTTTCTCCAGATTCATGTAACGAGCTATCGCTTGTTTCTTTGAATCTCCTAAGGTGACATCCTCCTTGAATGGAATTGACACAATGTATCGCCCATCTGAATCTTTTTTTGTCGTTTTGATAAATTTATTTTCACAGATTTCAGACTCGATATCATCTTTTTCTTCTTCTTCCACTTCCCAGTAGCGATCTAACTCTTTTATTTCTATTGTTGTGGCTACAATGGTTTCTTTTCCTTTGGATTTTTTACATCCAGAAACTATCCACCCGAAATCAGTTTTTTGCCCAAGGAGACCGTCTATTTTTATAACTCCATTTTGCAGAATGTGAGTATATACGTCTGCTCCAATGATTAAATCAATGCGACCCGGTTTATTAAAATCGGGGTCGGCTAATTTAAAGTTCTTCCATTTTTTCTGATCAACATTAATCGTGTTGACTGGAAGTGCCTTCATAAGTTTTGGGAGAATAATTGCTTCAATTTCTAAATTTTTCGGAGAATTTCTTATCGAAATAACCGCTTTGTGCTTGGAGATGCACGTTCCTGTGGAAGATACTCCACTTATTTCAGTATGAGACCGAAATTTTTTCAATTTTAGAATCTGTGCAGACTCTTCTGAAATAATTGTGCTTTGAGAGCCACTATCAATCAATGCTCTTAATTGTTCAAAGCCTCCATACCTCGACTTTACTTGAATCAAGGCCGTGGCCAACAAGGCTTGACCTGTTGTTCTACACGTATTCACTTTTTCTGGATTATGACCTGCAAAGTGAAGTAACGTGTGGTGAGGTTTACGACAAGTCGAACAAAGCTGCTCGCTTATACATTTTTTACCAAACGGATGCCTCAGACATCTTAGGCAAATCCCATTTTTTCTTACCCAGTCAGACCGTTCTGCTGGATTCATTATTTTAAATTTATGGCATTGAATTAAATAATGCCCTGGTAGTTTGCAATATGCACAATTGTCACTATAATTTTTATTCTTGTTATTATTAATCATTTTCTTTACAGGTTTTACTTCCTGTGAGAATGATGATATAGAATTGAGCCTTTGCTCTAAAAAGTCCATGACATCAGAAAGTGCCTGTATTTCTTTTGTCTTTTTAACATGGCTTTCATATAAATTGAGTGATTCTTTATTGAATTTCCGAAGAATTATGTGAGCGAAAATTGCATCCACATCTTCTGGTAATTGTGCCTTTAATTTTATAATATAAATTGACTCGTTAATCGTGTCAATAAATGTCTTTATTTGCTTATTGGATTCTAAATTTAAATTTGGCATATCCATAAGCCTATTCATATGATCTGAGAATATGTTTCTTTTATTCTCATATCGCTTGGTCAAAAACTCCCAAGTGGCTTCATAATTTTCTCCAGAGCCGAGCAGTAAATGAGTAACCACATTTCTGGCTTCTCCTTTTAATGCTGACTTTAGATAATTAAATTTGAGAGAAGGACTGAGATCCTCTCTCACATGTATGAGCTCTGTAAAGAGTTCATTAAAAAGATCCCATTCTTTGGAATCACCAAAGAAAGTGGGAATCTGTATTTTAGGCAGGGTTGGTAACTCCTCCGCCTTAACAACCGTCGACATTTCAGCTTTATTTATTGTGCCACTGAGTCGACTATTAATGGCTGTAAGAATATTTTGTTTGTCAAATTCAAGTTCGCTAATTTCTTCTTCGAATAGCGAACTCTCAAAATGACTATTCACCTGTTCAATCAGGTTATCTATTTTATGCCATAAAAATTCAATTTTATTTTTCCTTATTTTAAGGAAATCTGGACTACTGTCTATTAGTTTAGACGTATCTTCTAGATATACTCGAAATTGGCCAACATTATTACGAAATGCCTGCTCTACTTTTAAAGCGTTGTTTTGTGCTATACCCTCTTTTTCAGGGTGACCACGCATTTCAAGGTTTAATGTAGGGGGAGGGTTTGATTTAGGGACAGTGTTTGATTTAGGGAAAGTGTTTTCTACCGACTCGCCCTTAATTTTTTCATTTTTATTTTTAATTTTTTCTAACACCATCATTATTAAATCATACTGCTTCGCGTTAAAATATTCATGATCGACAACGCCGATCTTTAACAAATTGCTATGATTAGCAATGAAACATTTTTGAAGCTCATTTAATTTTAGAATTTCTACATCTGTTAATGTTGGTTTTACTTCCAACTTTCTAATTTCCAAAATAATTTCGGACTGCTTCTTAAGGAATTGAATAGTCTTTTCTGACATCATTTTGAAAATTTTTTGTAATTTCTTAATATATATAGTACGTGTATATGTATTTTATATGTATTTATATATATATGTGTGTTTGGATAAACAGAAAATTCTTGTTTTGACTTAGCTGATGTCGTTGTTGTTGCTGCTGCTGTTGCTGCTGTTGTTGCTGCTGTTGCTACTGCTGTTGCTGCTTCTGCTGCTGCTGTTGTTGCTGCTTCTGCTGCTGGTAGAGGCTCCTTTGAATTTGACTTCCTTCTCTTCTTTAAGGCTCCGTCGATGTTTAAAGATGATTTTTTTTTTTTGGCACGTTTTATTATTTTTGTAGTCCAGTCAGATTTTTTGTTTTTTAGCCATTTATTTCGGCATTTATGCTCTTTTGGCATATACACTGCACTCTATTTATGAGCTGATTTAATGCTATTAGAGCATTTATAAGGCACTGTTTTCAGGCACTTTTTTTATTTAATTTATGCTCTTATGGCATATACACTGCACTCTATTTATGAGCTGATTTAATGCTATTAGAGCATTTATAAGGCACTTTTGTTATGCACTTTTTAATTTCACAATTGCTGATGTATGGCCTCAAGCACGCCTTACCACAATTTATAATGGTACACAAAGCAACCTTTAGCTATAGACTATAAGGTGCTTGTTTTAAAACATAAAAGATTCTTTTGTATCTTTTTGCTTTTTATATTTATACTCTGTTCCTTACCTTTGGTAGGGGGAAACAAGAGTCACTTATTTTTGCTACCTTTAGCTGCAAGATTAACTTAGCAATGCTTAAAGGGGCTGGCCTTTCTCTGAGTCCCTTACCTTTGGTAGGGGGAAACTGCAGAGTCGATTAAAGGCTCGATTGACCAAATGTAAAGTCCCAAATGAGAAGACTTTACTCGTTGAGTTTTTGTAAGAAACTGATTTTATTTGGAATTATCTTCGGTTTAAATAGGTGACATGAGAATCGCATCTTAAAGTAAATGGCCTACGCAGAGGCCTAAGTAAATAGTCCCCGCCTTATCGAGGTCCCACGCTCGGGCACATCTGCCTATCTTGAGCGGCGAGGACCTTATCTGTGGTCTCCCACTAAGGGACTATTTTAGGAGGCGGGGAACGATCTCAAGTGACTGACTCATGTAGTGTGCACTTAAATTACATGTTTTTGAGCAATGCACCCATGTCGCCTTAGATAACAAAATCCTAAATATAATTTATCGCTCTCGATTCATTTACATAAGATATGAACGGAGCCCAAAATTGTAAGTCTTTAAATATATTCGTGTTCATGTGTGAACAAACACAGAAGACGCAAAAAAGTAGGCAATGATTTTTAAAAACTGTGATTCTTGTGCGTGGAAGCAGCTTTCTTTTTTTTTTTTTTGAGTGTGGCGAGTTTCGTGCCCTGGCCATCGAACACGAGCTCTGTCCTCCAACTGTCCTACCAGCGTACTCCTACCCCTGCACACCCCCCCCCTCCTCTTTTAGGGGGCTATATATATATACGTATGTACATATATGGGTGTATGTGTATATGTACATAAAGTCGCCTGCATGTGGGGACAACTTTTGAGTTCCAGACAGCGACCGGCAGAGCAACAATAAATGGAGGAGGTCCTGGTGCGGAATGAGAGTAGATGGGGATGGGGATGGTGAGCAAATTGAGTGGGCGAGGAATTAAAATTTCAACATGACTGCCGCCATGATGCTTCGCTGGCCACACAAACACACACACACACACACACATATGAGCCAGGGAGAAAGGGATGGAGAAAGCAGCACACACATGTGTGCGCCTGGATTTGGCTTATACTATATGTGTATTTGCGGGGGTGGACAGGACATTTTCAGTGGGCGGGGGTTTGACAGTTGCTGGCTGGCGGGTGGGTTTTTGGCATTTGCTGTCACACACACACACACACACACACAAACGCACATAATCCCCACGTATGACGGTGTGTGGGTGAGCTTGAATGGGTCTACTTTCACAGTAAGTATCCAGTGAAGCGTTAGGACTCGGCAGCCATGATGTCTTTTGTGGCCATCCGGCAGCGACATCCTCAACGGGGATGGTTTCATGCGGGTGTGTGGCTGTGTGTGTTTGTGTGAGAGAGCTCCACATCATCCACACCCACACACTTTTTCGCATGCCCACTTCGTCCTGGCCCTGCTCCTTTGGGGAAACTGCTACCAATGATGCTCCCCACGTCAATAGGTGGCTGAATCTGAAAAGCACAGTGACAAATAACTGCGTTTCAATTAACTTTATATATATTTAGTAATAAACTATGAACTTAAAACAAACAAAAATTATTAAATAATTTAAATTAGGCATTTTTTAATTTATTTAATATAAATTAATTCCCTCGCATTTTCTCTCAGTGTTTGTACGTGTTGGCCTCCCCATCGCTGCCATTTTACTAACTCTCCCGTGGGTAAATTGGTGTATGTGTGTGTGCGTGTGCGTGTAAGCCTCGATATGCCAAAAATTTAACTTTAAATTGATTGCATTTCTTTGTAGCTACTGCGCTCGTGGGCCTTCATCTTCACATCTGGCGAATCCAAAGATAATGGTGACGGCTATGATGATGATGATGACGATGACGATGATGCGTGGCCAAGTTCATTTTATTTATTACCGCCGGGCCTCAACAGAGCAAACATTTTCCGAATGCCTCCCCAAAGGATATCATCATCCTTTTCACATTGCAACCTTGTATCGTTAAGAAAACCAAACTATTCGCACGCTTTGTGTTGGATCAAACACATTCCACGGATCCTGCGAACTTAGCCGTGCATAAATTCAAGAATTTTCCAGTACCCCTTTTCCATGTTGAAACTATGCGATTGTTTTTAGGGGAGAAAGTTGTGCGTTCATTGGGTTAAGAAAAATCAATTTAAACGAGCTAAACACAGATACTTCTTAACTGTATTGAAGCTAGATCAAACCAAATATCAAGATGCGAGCCAAATACATTAGCTACTGGCACTTACTCAGCAAACTGTAATCCCAAGTTTACCTGATAAACAAATTAAGCAGAGACACTTTTACCCGGCTCTCTTCACATAAATATCCATGCCATATTATATCTGAAATCTGTTTTGCCAGACAGGCGAATCAATCATTAGCAGGCAGCCTCCTTCCATCAAACAAAAAAAAAAGAAAAAAAAGGAAAAAGGGTTGGCCAATCCACCGCAAATGAAGAGGATCTCGCTCGTTAGGATGTGCATCGGAAAGTGCAGCCTATGACCCTCGACCCTCGAGAACCCTGCGGAACCGCTATGCCCGAAATCCTCCCTCCATCCAACCAACCAACCATCCAACCATCTATCCAGATGAACCACAACCGAGTGATGAGACCCTCAGCGCGTCGTGTTTGTTGTTTGCATATTAATGTTGGCTTTTGTATCTGTTCCACGGCAACCGGCAGCTCTCGAATTTTGATTGCGAATCTGCGGATTAAGGTATTTGCGCACGTATAATTAATTGGATGCCACGGATGGCACGGTGAACGGCTACCGGTGCACGTGTCGCAGCTATAGGCAGATATATCCGGCGACATGCAGATACTGTGCCAAACTATATAGATGCATGTATGGGATGGGCGGCGGTTTACTTAGCCGCATCGCAGCGGGATATGCAGCCGCAAATGCAAACGGAATTTGCATTGAGATCGGAATCCTTATCGGATTACTCGGCGGTCCTTTAAAGCGCAAGTTGGCAGAGGGTTTACACGTTTTTGCTGCCCCTACAATAAATTAATGTCTTGCTCGAAAGAGATTGTGCAGGATATCTACCAATATACCAATGGCAAAAAGCTACTTAATAGGCAAAAGAAATGAATTAGTAAGATACTTAATAAACCCTGAGAATACTCCTCTCAGGCGAAAACTATTATATATATATATATATATATACATATATGCGCACAACAATTCTGTACGCTTCTTTCACATTTTCGAATGTAAATTGCGCGCCGAGACAGTGACATATTTGGATGTGCAGAAACAGAAAGGGATTCCAAATATGGTGATATTCAGATATTCAGATACATGTGCGGATAACAAAGTGTGCAGAGCCAATTTCGATACGCAATCAATAATTCTAATCAAGTGCGATTGGCAATTGAGGCGGCTGGCTGATGCATAAAAATCGGTTGCGCCAGCTTCCTTTGTTGCCGCTGACTTTTGTATCTACTCTATTTTTTAGGTGCCCATAAATATCTATCACCAAACTTTGGGCAATTTTTATCTCAGGCGACATGACCGTAAACACAGCGATAGCAGCTCGTTTGTCCCTTGATGCACTCAAAACAAAAGTTGTTAGCCAATTGAAAAAATATATTTGAACTTTGTTATATTAAGAACTTCAAATTGAACAGCTTTTTTACATTTGCAAATGTACTCAAAATTGTAGTTTTTTACGAATCTATTTATTAATCTTCCTGTTTCGTTCAATACTTTTTCTCTCAGTGCAGCGCTTACTATCTCTCCTCGTGTCACACGGCAAAAAAAAGGGGTACGAACAACATCAACTGCCATCGTTTCGGTATGTAAATCAACTTTCATTGTTCGACAGCCAGCCGCGACAGAATCACATTTGAATGCTTACAAAATAATAAATTATCAAACAAAAAAAAAAAAAATTCGCAGCATAAGGGCAGCCGAGAGAGCAGCGAAATTGCAGTGGCGAAAAAGGATATTGTATTACCCCCTAACCCTATAGGGTTATAACCCATGGGTGGTGCAGGCACCCCAGACGACAGAAAGGGAAAAAAAACGAAAAACCTAAACCTTAACCCATTGCCATCTATATGTATATATATATATATATATTTTTTTTTTTTACTTCACCCGGTAGCAGGAGCAATCAGCATTTGCATGCTGCGCGTGGAATGGAAATAGTGAGGAAAGGGGAGGAATGGGGTGGCTAATGGAAATTTGACACACAAATCTCATATAAAACAAAAAAAGATGCAAAATGCGCATTTGTATCTATTGTATGCCGTTGTATCTATGTATCTATGCATCTGCGAATCCCTCTATCTGTCTGATTTCTGAACGATCCGCCCGTTCGACGTTCGGCGGAATTTTCGGGGCGAGAGAGCATAAATTGCGTAAATCGCAGTGTTGCCAAAATGGGATAACAACCTCGGATAAACATGACACCCAACTGTCAATAGATATTTCGCGGTTGTTTCCATTATGTTGCACACGACTCTTTCAAAGTTCAAATTCAAATCTGAACGAATGGATGAGCATGCAGCTATTTGATTTATGTCAAAATTCAAACGACCCAAACGAACTCCACCCCTTCTACGACTTTTATTTCCATTTTTTTTTTTTTGTTCGGTTTGTATGGGATGCTTCTTCGCTGCTGCTTGGCGAGATTCTTATCATTAATCAGGGGCCTCGTCAATAAATGTCAGCATTGTGAAATTTCAATTTCACACCGAAACAACCTCGACATTGCCAATTGTCACTGTTATCGTTATCGTTTGGCTTCTATCGGCGGCTTGACATCTTTATTGGGCCAAAAGGAGCAGTTGGCAGTTGGAAATCGCTTGGAATGAAGTGGCAGCTTAATATCAAGGATCACTAGCTAGTCCCTTTTTAAGAAGATAGTACTACCACTTAAAGTTAAATTGGCTATCTTAGCCCTCCTAGAATTTAATAGTTAATTTTCTCAATATGTTATTGGGTTATTTTCTCACATATTTAAATTAATATTCATTCTCAACTTATCAGCTATCCTGGCCATTGATAATCGCCCAAGTCGTCGAGTAATTAATCATGGCTAAAGGCTGAAAATTGACGAGAAGCCAGTTGAAAACGGGCCACACCCTTTGGCCAATACCAATGCACTGGCACACACATACATATATATACGCGGGCCACACATGGAGCTCACATTATTGAACACACGCGAGACAAGGCGAAGCCAACAATTGCCCACCCACCGACCGCCACACACACACACCCCCCCCCCTTTCTTGGCCCACTTGGTAGCCACAATTGCGAAACTGGCGAAACGGGCTGAGGCTTTGCAATTAGGAGGAGCCACGAAGTCCTCGTCGAGCCATCGTCCTCGTCATCGGTCGTCGTCTAAACAGAGAAAAGAGAACAGAATCCAGAAGTTGGGGGGAATATGCACTGGCAGAAAATGCCACATAAAAGATGTGAAAAATGCAATAAATGCAAGTATCACGGAAAGTGACCCAAATACACGAAGAACAAATACATCCTTGATTGCTGTGTTTATTGTTTATTCTTTCAAAATATGCACACATGCTGGTACAATTTTTTTTTTGCAGTGTAAGGGGGGCAACGGCACTCTGAGCCTCGGAGTTTGGGGATTCTGAAAACTGGGAACATGGCCATCACTGGCGCTATATACTCGTACTTAGCCATAAACTTTGGTTGCTTGCAGTTAAATTACCACACATGCCACGCCCACCGCACACACAGCCGCCCACCAATATACGTAAATATATATGTATGCATGTGTGTGCGTGCTAGTATCTATGTGTGTGGGGCCGCCAATTAAAAGCGGCATTAGAGCAGCGCCAGTCGTAGCAGGAAAATGCCCAAGAAGATCTGCCGAAAATTCACATCCAAAAAGTGGGTGGTGGGCCAGGGAAAGAGGTGTGTGTTTGTGGTGGGGAGGGGGTGGGGGGTAGAAGTACGTGTATGGTGCATATGCGAAATCTTCTAACCATAAATTGCCGAACCGAAAACTTGAACAACACAAAAGTTCCGAAAAGCCACAGAGGGGAGGGGGGGGGGTGTGCTTCAAGCAGAAGCAATATGAGGATATGGAAGGAGCAATCCACATCCGGTACATCCACAAGATGCGACATGCGCTAATGAATACCCCCATGATTTTGGCCCCTAGGAACGGGAGACCCAACAACCAGGTGGTCTAAACTAAACTACGAGTAGTATTTGAACTTATATCGCAGCGATAACAATGCGTCCAATCGAAGGCGAGTTGTGAGCACGCCCACAAAATTTGTGGGGGGGGGGGGGTTTGGGCAAAGGGTTAAGGATATAATGCTAGATGGAGTGCAAGTGCACAAGTTATGGCAGAATGTACACATAAATTGGCTATTTTAGAAAGGAACTTATATATTGCTAAGCATATTTAGAACGAAAAAAACATAAGTAGCTCGATTTAATGGGTTTTCATTAATGGTTAGGTATTACAAAAATTTAATGAGAATTAGAAATTCTTTCTAAAAATAAATGCCATCAATTAAATTGAAAAGCACGCAGTGTAAATCCTAGGGGGCTATCTGTTTTCAAAATCCCCAGTGATTTTGGCTGTCAAAGGCAGCATTTTAAATTCAAAAAGGAATATTCCGTAAGCATGTATGTGTGTGTGTGTGTGTGGTATACACACATACGTATATGATTTTAAGTTGTATGTACAGCGTGATTGATATGGCCACTGTCCGATTCGCGGAGGAGCGAAACAGAAGCCAGTAGATAAATAAAGTGCAGGAGCAGCAGGACCAACCCTAATCCAAGTGTACATATACACACGCACACACACGTACATATATAGGGGGCACACACACATGTGGCACACTCCAACCCCAAAAGCACGAAATTGAAAAGATAAACTTTTGCAGCCCAAAAACAACTGACAGAACCCAAAAAAGGGGAGCTCACCTGCCACCCCACTCACTACGTATATATGTATGTATGTATGCATGCACACATACATAAGCATATACATGTATGTATGCATGTATGTATGTGTGTGTGTATTGGCAATCGGTTCGAGTTGCGCGTGTGTTCGTTCCACTTGGTTTTGCAATGCCACTGCACTATAGGCTGAATGGTAACTTTTTGTGGCCAAAATTAATAACATCAAAACGGATGTTTTTTGTATTTGGTTACCACTAGGCCATATCTTATATGATACCAAAAATTGTGGGCGTGGCACCGCCCCTTATATTTAATGTTGTTGCCAAAATAAATACCTTTAAAGTAAAACGAAATTTTCGGGATCAATTTTTGATTTGTATTCCTAATAGACTTCTTAGGATTTAATGCTTTAAACGGTCTCCAATTTAATGCAATCTGTGTACTTTCTTTCAAATAGCTGCAGATTTCGTTTGCAAGCAGTCCACTTTCCCGAGTATAGGACTTATTTATTACGAACTTTTGAAAAATGGGTTTTTGGCCACAAAAAGGTACCATTCAGCCTATAGTAGCTATAGTAGCACTGATAACAATTCCCCCACCCACGCACACAGCCACAGTCGAGTTTGTTTGTATGTATGTATGTACAACACATGATAAATGACAATGTGAAAGGGTGGCAAGGGGGGAGGGTGGCTACGAAAGGACCAAGGATATGTCGGCCCCAACTACGAGTTAGCTAAATCAACATACGATACGATAGCAACCCCAACCAGCAGAGCCAAAGCATTAATAAAACTTTGGCTGCCAGCGTCCAAGTTGTGCTACTGCCGTACCACAGCTTCCCCAAAAAACTCTTGGCTACCCGCTACACTGCGAGAAAAGTCAGCTCACTTCATAATTTAATGTATATCGAAGCTGGAATTTCCCATTGCTTGTCAACATTAAATATTGTTCAAACCTATAAAGATTAAATATAAATCTAATAATAACTTGCATCCACTTTTGGCCAGTGTATGGCAGACACTAAACTGATACTCAATTATCCGCACCCACACATGCAAACAGTGCGCGCGAGCGAGATGGCGAGAGCGAGCGCACGGCATATGTACTCACGTATGTAGTGTCTCCTCCCCTGCATGTGTTTGTGTGTGTGTGTGTGTGTGTGAGGGTGAGGGTGTTTTGCGGATGTGTGCGTGTGTATCCTGGCAGCCATTGCCATTGCCATCGGTTGTCCTTAGGCTTCGTTGCCAGCTCAGTGGCCAAAACCGCCGTGCTAAACAATCTGAGCCCCGTTCGGCGCTGATTTTTGAGAGTTGGCCCACTTAAGAATCCACCCACACACATACACACACACATTTGCGATACGAATCCTTCGAATCCACGAACATGTGTGTGGGGTGAATGCCTGCGCATGTTCACCGCCTTTGAAGACACGTGACCAATGGAGTTATTCTCTCGCAAAACATCCGCAGTAGCCAAGTTTATTTGAGTCTTAGTGAAATTGATTAAGTGCTAGATTTCTTTAAAACGATTTTTTTTAAATAAAAACGTGGCTAAAAAGGGGTAGAATGCTAGAAGCAAACACTTTTTTATGGTCCCCATATCCCTAGCTACCGATCCTTTTCATTTTTTCATAATGTGGAAAAATATTGTTTTTTTTTACAATTTTGCACTTTTTTATATGCGGATATTGCCAAATTTTTATATTTTTTGCGGTGAATGCCACTCGATGGGAAATTAAGCAACGAATTAATGGATGGCATTCCAAATTTGGACAACTATTAAACAAGTTGTGGGTAAAATACTGATTATTTTATTACTAAAAATCAGGATACATTTTTTTTTGGCAAAAATTGTGTTTTTTTATGGGTTTTTTAGTTGTAACTTTGCAAAATTAAGACTTACGGATACGAATCATACTGTTTTTTGCAGCTGACAACACAACCTAACGACCCATTACCCTTTTTAGATGATTTGGTAAAAATAATTTTTTTTCCAAATTTTCACTTTTTTATAAGGGGTAACATCACGTTTTTTTTTCGAAAAATGGTGAAATTTAAAAATTTTTAGCTGAGAATGCCACTGGATAGGAAATTAAGCTACGAATTCAACAAGGTATGGCATTCCACATTTGAACTTCTATTACAAAAGTTGTACGTAAAATTCTGATATTTTTCTTACTAAAAATCAAGACCCATTTTTTAACCAAAATTAGCGATTTTTTTATTGGTTTTTTAATTGTAACTTCGAAAAATTAAGACTCAGGGATGCGAAACATACTGTTTTTTGCAGCTGACAACCCAACCTAACGACCCATTACCCTTTTTAGATGATTTGGTAAAAATAATTTTTTTTTGATATTTTCACTTTTTTATAAGGGGTAACATCACGTTTTTTTTTCGAAAAATCGTGAAATATAAAAATTTTTAGCTGGGAATGCCATTGGATAGGAAATTAGGCTACGAATCCAACAAGGTATGGCATTCCACATTTGAACTTTCATTACAAAAGTTGTGGGTAAAATTCTGATATTTTTCTTACTAAAAAAGACCCTTTTTTTTAACCAAAATTATCGTTTTTTTATTGGTTTTTTAGTTGTAACTTCGCAAAATTAAGACTCACGGATACGAAACTTACTGTTTTTTGCAGCTGATTACCCAACCTAACGACCCATTACCTTTTTTAGATGATTTGGTAAAAATAATTTTTTTCCAAATTTTCACGTTTTTTTTTCGAAAAATGGTGAAATTTAAAAATTTTTAGCTGGAAATGCCACTGGATAGGAAATTAAGCTACGAATTCAGCAAGGTATGGCATTCCACATTTGAACTTTCATTACAAAAGTTGTACGTAAAATTCTGATATTTTTCTTACTACATTTTTGCCAAATTTACGAAATCTTTATAATCACTATTTCTTTGCAAAAAAAAATAAAAAAAATTTTATAACTGTGATAGCAATTTGATAAAAAATTAAGCTACGATTTCAACGATGTATGATAGCATATATTTGGAAATCTCTTAATTTCTATGGCGTCAGCGGTGCATATTTGCTCTTTTTGAAGCACAAGATCAAAAATATATATTCCTTGAAATGTGGTATCTGCCCTTGATTTCTAACCCTTGCCCCGTTTGTCAATTATGCAACGCAGCCACACACTTTCTGGCTGTCCGTTTTGGCGAAAGGACCTCGGCCTTCGATGTCCTGGGGACGCCTAAGCGCGAGGTCCTTCAGTCTGGGGGTTATGGGTTCGTCGGGTTCACCAGGTTCATCAGGTTTGCCGCGTTTACGCCGCTCGCGGCGTGAGCGAAAACATCTGCCCCGGTTTTTCCTTCTGTTTCTGTTTCGCTTTTGGTCTCGGTTGCCTGCCCGCTACAAAAAAAAAAAAAAAAAAAAGGAGAAGCGTTTTATAGAGTGGGAAAATCGGTGCGCTCGTCGCTGGCTATATGCAAATGAGATGGGCGCGCTTATATTTATGAAAAGTAAAATATGATGCGTACAATCAGTTGTGTTCCGTTCCCGTACATACGCAGTGCGTATATACATACATATATATATGTATATATATGTAGCCTTCGTAATTGCGGCCAAAAAATTGTATGTAGAGCAGCGACTTGAGCTTAAGGAGCTGCAGGATATGCCGCGGATACGGCAATGGAGGCACATGAGCCGCTTTCGGATCAGCTCACAACTCTAGAAACGTTATTCCACGCAAACTGCAAACAATAACAATCATGCATAAAATATAAAATATGCAAAAGGAAAAAAAAAAGAAGGCAAGAATGGAGAGCCAGGCCAAAGGCAAGGACTTCATATAACGGCCTGGTGAAGAGGTGCGGGGGGGGGGGGTAGGTGGCAGAGGGTTTGGCTAAAAGGACCCAGAGAGGCGAACAGATTGCCATCGCGCATACGCTGCGTTGCCTGGAAATTGAAAAGTGCTCGCTGATAGACTGCGGCACGCACCTGCTTACCAGCGAACGGAAAGATAGCTAGACTGGATATTTCTTCCTTTTTTTTCTTTTTTTTTGAGCGATGAGTGCGTGACACGTTGCGAGTTTCTCCATGCTAGATTTTCTATTGCCCAAAATGCAAATGTGCCACATTTCGGTTTAAAGTGTAAACACTTTCATCTTGCATTTCCGTTCCAAGATGACTTGGCAACCTTTCTTATATATGTACATACATATAACCTTTGTATGAATTTGATTCCATGCCATGAGAATGCAATTTTTAGGCACTCACGCACATAACTTTCCATCGCTAGACGCTTGTGTACATATAAATATACATGTATATACTATATATTCTTTGCTTGGCACACAAACAAACACTATTATCTGGAACCATTATGCCCGGATTGATGTGCCATCGAAGGGAATCGCAGATTGGATACCCCAAAAAAAAAAAAGAAATGGGGTTGTCGGGAAAAGTATGAAGTACACTTGCATGCTTCGCTGACCCCATCCATGGTAAAGTCCTTATTGCCCCGCACAATATTCCTATACCATTTGATTGGATTGCGATTGTTACAGCTGGAACAACAGCAACAAATAACAACAGACAGGTAATAAATGCAAATCATAATCAAGACTCAAACCGCCAGAAGGAGTGTTGCCTCTCGCAGGCAATGCAAATCGCGTTTGCCAAATTAATTAACCAAAGAATTGACCTGTGTCTGTGCCGACTTTCGAAACGCTAACCCTTTTTGCCATCCGTCTTTCGGATGAAAAGTACCGGGCGTGACAACAAATCCTGTCCCATAACCCGATTTCGAACCGATTTCGAACCCTAACTTCTAACTTTATATTCACGTTGATTTGTATATAAATCAAGCTGGAAATTGCGCAGCGCCAGCGGAGCGACCCTCTTCAAAATATTTAATACCGCAAGTGACCCCTGTCCGCCATTTCATCAAAGTCCAATTCTCTGGTTTTCTTTTTTTTCTCTCTGGGGAGGAATGACCATACGAAAAGCACATGGGCGGCGATTTGAGGGGTTTTTTTTAAATATATAATTAACATATTTACACAACTGAGCAAATATTTTAAACTTGAAAATGAATTTTTCCATATTGCATAGATCATCTTTTTTTGTGATCTTAAACTTGGATTATAGGCATATGTAGTTATCTACAAGTTATGTAGTTATCTAACTTTGCATGCCAGCTATAAGAACCCCTGAAAATACTTTCCACCGCCGTCAGTGAATCGAAATAAGCCGGAAAATCGGGTTGACAACGTTTCCGGATGTCGACAAACGAATTTACATACTGTATATTTCGTACTTCGCATGTCTGTTTGCCCAGTGACCAGTGGCCAGCCGAAGACCTTTTGGGCGGGGTGCAAAGGTTACGCGTGCGCTTCGTTCGTGCCCATCCGTATTCGAGCCCAAATCCCACATTCACATTCACATCCACATCAGCATTGGCAGGACACATGGACACATGGTCCTTATTGAAACCACAGGATCGGAGTGGTGCAAACCACTCGCCGTGGCTCAAAGCTGTCGGCGCGCCCAAAAAATTGCACAATTTGCCCATGATTTATGAACTTAATGCCCAGTGGTCAGCTGGAAATGATTAATCGATGCCCAACGACGAGTCTTTGTTTACGATGGCTGAGCCACAAAATAAACACATTTGCAGTAGTCAAGGTGTAATTAAGATGGGAAAAATCCAATCAAAATATACAAGGTGCAATTAAGATGGAAAAAATGCAATCAAAATATACAAGGTGCAATTAAGATGGAAAAAATGCAATCAAAATGCAATAAATACGATTTAAGTTAGGATAAGTAATGGAATATTCTTAATAATGCTTAACAAATGTAGCTATAAACTACCGACGGCATTTAACATGAAATGCTTTTTAAGAAATATAATAAAATAAAATAAAATATATATAAATTTAAAAGCTACATATATACATATATAGAAGCTTTATACATTTAACAAATATTTAAAAAAAAAAGAGTTAAATCAGGAGCACCATCTTAAAGCGATTAAAAGACAGTAATGCAGTTGGGTTTTCTCGCCGTTGTTTTTCCCACACCTTGAATGCCGAATGAAAAGCGCGAAAAAAGGGAAAACAGATGTGACAAGTGCAAGGCAAAAGTGTAAGCATATACTCGCATGTATATATGCTATACATACATATGTACAATATATATGTATATGATGGGTGTGCGGCTGCTTTTCGTACATACATATGTACATAAGTGTGCATACCTGATAGCAACGACCTTTGCACAAAAACACACATGACTGTTTTTTTTTTCGCGTCCTTTGCAAGGATGTATGCACACATACATCTAAATACATATGTAGATTTGTTCCATTCTTAAATGGCTAGATTGTAATGTATACATATATGCATACCAATTGTTGTGACCGGTTTTTCGGTGGCAATTTCATTAACGAGTTGATTGAAATATTCCATTGCCAAGCAATAATACCAACCCGTTTTCGCATAATCCTTGAGAAGATTACCCATTTTTTTGGGGGCAAACATTGCGCTGGGCATGCAACAGTTAGAGATGGCTTTATATAAAAATCCGGCTTTTATGTATCCTTGGCAGGTGCAAAATGCAGCGGCAAGTGCAAATGAGGCAAATTTCAAAGTCAAGTTTACACGCAGCAAATGCCTTTGTGCATCAACGCGCTCCCAGTTTTTCCGACCCGACTTTTCCGCCCGCCTGCCATGGCTTTTCCACTGACTTTTCCTCGGGCTGAGGTCCTTGGCCAGGGTTTTCGCACACCTTTCACGCTGCTCACCGCCCTGCCACCACCCCACCTCCCCATTTTCCCCTTTTTCCACCATCCTGCTGGCACCAGTTGCAACTGCATAAGGAATGCCACACTTTTGCCACACCAAAAGTCAAATCTGTAGATAAATTACGAAGTTCATTTGAGACTTAAGTTACTTGTACTTTTCTGTGGCTTTTAATCATACAATTTTTTATACAATTGGCATAATTAAATCGTTTTAGCAATTGAGTAAGTCTGAAATATTTAAACATTCTTTAAGGTTAGAAATGCTACTACAGTTTCAAAGTTAATCTGACTTTTTAAAGATTTGTGCAAAGGTGCTGTCGTTTGTTTGCCTTCTTATTTCTACTTTTTTTAGACCTCGAGTGCTTTTTATTTTGATTACACAGTTGCTAGTGTGCTGGCCATCATTGTGCTGGATGCGCTTTAATTCTTTTTTTTTCGACAGCGACTTCTCTGGGGCTTTTATTACACCTCCCGCTGCAGGCTATATACATACATACGTATTTATATGCATGTACAAATATATGTATGTTTGTGTGTGGGTGGGTGGTGCAGTAAGAAAATTCACTTTATTTAAGAACGAGCTGAAGAAGTGAAAAGAAGCGTGAAATAAAAATGCAAGAATTGTTCTAAATCCGCGAAGGAAAAGTGAAAGTGCCGCCCTGTTAAAAAGGGGGCGAAACAAAAAAAAAAAAGAAAAAAATCGCGGAGATTGCTGAAAGGTAAGTGGAAATGCTTCAGCGAATCTGATTGTGAGTATTTTGTTGAAGGACTGGCAGATGATACTTGAATGGCATACCGCCATATATCCTTTGATCATCCTTTGGGCTAGCTGCTAAATTGATGTAAAAGTTGAAAACTTTCATTTGGCTTTCGTAATTAGTTGGCAGTGGCGAAAAAGTCAGCGGGCATATGTATGTATGTATGTATGTATGTACATATCCTTTCCACATATGTGTATGTGTTGCTACGTCTGCGCGTGTGCGTTAACCAACAACAAACACTCACACACACTCACACACACACGCACACACACACTGCATACGCGAGTCCTGCCAAACACATAAACGTCCAGCGTCTCTCTCTCTCTTTCTCGCCAGCTCGGTGGATCTCTTTCTCACACATGTGCGTATTTGTCACGTTTCATACATAAAAGTGGCATGTTACGTATTTTTGTCAAGGGGGTTGAAATACATGGGCGTGGCTTGTGTTTGCCATGTGTGTGCGAAAGAGAGGCCAAGCGGTGGCCAAAGGGAGATGGCGAAACGGACGGAGGACCAACATGCAGAAATGGCAATCGCGGTTTGGCTCAGAATTGCTATTAATTTGGTTTTGCGATATTAAGCTACCGCCACTTTTGGTGCACAAAATATAATCAATTTTAATATTTTTAATATTTTATCTTAAGTGGTCTTGCGGCATATTATTAGGTTTTTTTATTTTATATTCCGCAGAAAGTGTGCCATTTGAAAAAAGCTCACATACTCGGAAAGCGCGCCTCTTAAAGCTTTGTTCTTCAAAAGCATTTCCAGAACTTTTTCAATATATGTATCTTTAAACCTTAAGCACAATGTACTAAAATATTGTAAGTTCTCAGCTTAAAATAGCTGTGCTAGCAAAACACGTATTTTACTGCACCTATAGAATTTATTGAACATTTATGTTCTTATTATGCTTAAATGTTTCTTATTATTTGGACAAATTTGTTTTTGAAAAGCGCGCCCTTCTCAATGTTCTTTGATTACGCATAACTCCGCCAGGGGGCGCCTTTTGATCTAAAAGCATTTAGTAACCAACACACTTGTTGATATCGATAGCAGATCCGTTGAGCAATTGCAATCGATGCGAGGTGACGTGACGCAGAGCCATCTCTAGCTCAGAGTGACCAGTATGCGTTGAATTTTACCACGAAAACAAAATAAAATATATAAACGTTCGATGTTAATACCAATTAGATTAGAATACATTCGCTAAGGCTACAAACTGACTGCGCCATTCGTTTAAGCACATCGAAACAAATACACTATTCGTTCACTGAGATGTGTGAAAGATTCGATGGTTTGCTAGATCGTTTTCGGGTTAATCCCTGAGGAAAAACCCGTTTATCGACGTCGATCAGCGGGTTGGGCGGCGTGCGGTGGAGAAAGGGGAGTGGTTGGGGCTGAAGAACGAGTGGGGGAAGGAGGAGAAGCGATAACAAGAACGACGCCGAAAAAAAAGAGGTAGTTAACGAGTTGACAAGCCAAAAGCAACAATAACAAGCTGGAAAGAAGGAGAGCTGGAAGTTGTTGGAACGAGTGAGAGGGTGCGAGCGAGAGAGGGCGAACGCACCTGGAACAGGTTACCCCTTCCAGCGTTCGTTCCACCGAAGAACGAAGAATCTGCATATAGTTCGGATTCTTTGGAAAGAAAAGAGGGAACCCAGCGCGAAGAAAACCCCGAAATCTGATCTTTTCCACATTTCGATTCCTTTAGAGAAACGGAAATCGGAACACCAAGCGAAGAAACGTATCGAATTCGTATTCTTCGGAACGAAAGAACAACAAATCAGCCGCAATGAAGCCAACCTGCATATTGTGTCTCCTGGTGGTGATCCTCCTGCATCCGCGCATCTCAAAATCCTCAACGAGCGGCAACCCCAGTGCCAGTTCCAGTTCCAGTTCTCCGCCAGAAATCCCCGCCTTCCGGCAATGCGAAACCATTCGCATTGAGATGTGCCGCAAGATCGGCTACAATGAGACCTCCATGCCAAATCTGGTGGGTAACGAAATGCAAACGGACGTGGAGTACACACTGCAAACCTTTGCACCACTGATCGAATACGACTGCAGTTCCCAGTTGAAGCTGTTCCTGTGCGCCGCCTACGTGCCCATGTGCACGCCCAAAGCTCCAGTCCATGCCATCGGTCCGTGCCGGAGTCTCTGTGAGTCCGTGCGAATACGTTGTCATCCAGTTTTGCAGGGATTCGGATTTCCATGGCCACCGGCTCTCGACTGCGATAAATTTCCGCGAGAGAACAACCACGAGACGATGTGTATGGAAGGTCCCGGTGAATTGCATCAGCCGCAGCAGGAGCAGGATTTGTATGGGCTACCGGGCCAAGGAATACCCGGTGGATTGGGCGGTAAACTGCCCATGGATTGCTCGGGACTGGCCAAATCGCATCTGTACGTAAGGCTACCCAGATCTGGACGCTGTGCACCACTCTGCGAGGCGGACATACTGTTCACACCGGCGGAGAAGCATCTGGCAGAGATCTGGGTCTCCACATGGGCCTATGCCGCTTTGGGTTTGGCCCTGGTAGCCACCGTGTGTCTTTTGGCCAGCGATGGCAGTCGTTTGGCCAGCGCCAAGTGGTCCAGATTGTTGTCGCCGCTGATTTGGTGCCACAACATGGTCACCTTGGGCTGGGCAGTGCGCTTTATGGTGGGAAGAACGGGAACTGCGTGCGGCACGGATCCCCAGGCGCCCAATGAATCCCTACTCACCGTGGACGGACTGTCCAATGCCTCCTGCGCTAGTGTCTTCCTTATGCGCTACTATTTTGGAATGGCCGCCTGCGCTTGGTATTAGATTATAATATATACTTAATATTATAGAAACTATATTCCCATATCCTATTTGTAGGTGGGCTGTGCTCTGTTTGGGCTGGCACCGCGACATTCGTCGGCACAGTCCGGACTCCAAGGGCCATGTGGTCATTCCCTCGAACTTTGGAGGCAGTCCGGCGAAGAGGAACAGTGCCAAGACGGCTCAGCAGGATCTAACGCAAAACAACTTTGTGTGCTTCGTGGCCTGGGGATTGCCGGCCTTTCAAACGTCAGCAGTGATCGTTGCCCGTTTCGTGGATGCTGACGAGTTGCTTGGTGAGATATGCTATAGATCCGCCGGAGAATTCGGAGAGTAACCCAACCATACGCTCTTCTAGGCGCCTGTTTCGTAGGCAATCAGTCGGATAAGGCGCTACAGATATTGGTGGCTACGCCCGTTTTTTGCTACTGGATCTTTGGCTCGATGAATCTGATCTCCGGCTATTTGGTACACTGTCGCACCAAGGAGATCCTGAGGAATAGCAATGCACTCAGCGTGCAACAGCAACTGCAACAGCTAAGCGCACACAGTAGTTCCGGCATTGGCATATTCCTTTTCATCTATGGACTTGCATGTGCCATGCTTCTGTTGGCTGTCATTTACGAGTTTGCCAACATCGATGTCTGGCTGGGATCGGGTGATACCAATACGCCACTTTGGCCATTTTTGTTGCGCGCCTTCATGGAACTGATGCTGGGCATTTGCTGTTTTGCCTGGGTACTTGGACCAAGCATTTCCACTCTCTACAAGAGGCAAGTCAGCAATGGCAAAATGGTGAAGCATACGTCTGCCGGAGCAGCAACTGGACACCTGGACGGGCATAGTAGCTCGCGTGGATCGCATGCGGCTTGCAATAGCACGGTGGTCTCCTACCATTCGGTGCGAACTTCTATGGCCAGTGTTCCGTTGCCGCCAAGTCCGTACAAACTGAAGACTTCGCCTGGTACCGGCTCTATATCGCTGAATCAGATGTCCAACTATTCGCTGGGCAGGAGCGTGCATCACCAGCAGCGCCATTCGCCGCATCATCATCATCACCAGCAGCAGCAGCATCATCAGTTCCATCCCCACCACAATCACCAGCATCACTCCACATCCTCGCATCGGCTGTATTATCCGCCAGGTAGCTATGCCTCGCAAAAGTACAGCCAGCACGGCAGCTACTATCCCCACTTGCAGCAGTATGGCAATGAGACGCTACTCTAGACGGAATTGGATTAGGTACCATTTCAGGGCAGGAAATGCTTCCTGCTTCCAGTCAATGTTCCTGCAGCAGCTGCTGTGCCAAAGTCAATCCTCTACTATAACTTAATGCGGTTTCGGGTATCGAAAGAGGCAAAGCAACTTAAATGGGTGGGGAAACGGTCCAATTTGTTTGTCATAAAACGATCGTGAGATAACGATATCGTTATTTCGATTTTAGTTGCTTTGCCTGTCCATAGAACACAATGGGGTAAACCGATCTATGTACTGTGTATATAACCCCGGAAATGTGCTCTTAGTGCTTTAGTTTGGGCCTTTATCGCGAGGTCATAGGTCATCTACAATGTATTTGTAATTGCCCTAGATGGGCTTCATATCCTATTTTCCTGTGTGTACTTAATGTTGCTCCTAATTAGTTGCCCCTTGCGTTGCCTTTTTACCATTTTGGTGTAACCAAATTCAATAATCGCTCTTGCCTTTTAGACATTAGGACTTAATGTGTGTCGCCTTTGCGTACATAACACATATATACATATATATATTTAGCATTTTTATATAAATTCTTTTTTTTTGAGTTAGAGAGAGAGAGAAACGCGCAGCAACCAAATACTGTGATACGCATGTTCATGTCTTCAAAAACAAAAAAATAAAAATGGGAACCAGAAACTAGGTTTCCAACTTTGCTGTCTTCTCCCGATGCCGAAACAAGTGTACTTAACAATCGAAAAAAAAAAACGCAATTGCAATCGTAGCCGTAATGCCTAATTGTATTCAGTGTGCCATTAGCTTTAGGGACTTAACTGAAACGAGTCAATATCATGAAATTACCTTAAAAGAGTCCTTTTCCAGCAACGAACTTTGGCGGAATTACTGAGGGTTTTCCTTCAACTTCTGCTGATTTTCGCACAGAAAAAGTCCTACTTCTAAATGTCCAACTAACTAGCTAAGAAACTAACTAACCTTTATACAATTGCGGGCTAATACGAATCGTATGGAGCCCGCGACTAACAGTATATGTATTGTATTGTATTGTATTTTATATGTGTATTTTTTTTATTATCATATATGTATATGTATAACTTATTTGCTAGCGAATAAAGTGTCGAAAAGTTAATATCTGTTTTGATTCATTTCGTTTCGCATGGTTTTTACCAAGTAAAAGAGTCTCCAAGTGTCGCCAGTACTCCATGAGCATTTTGTTTCGCCTTCCTGCCAAGAAAATCGCCACCTTGCACAACCCACCTGGCAAGTGGGTGGCCCAGTGGGCGCCTACTGCCGTGTGGGTGGCAAGGTCGCCTCGCTGCGTGTTGGTTCGCATAGGACGATGGTTTCGTTGCGATTGTTGTTGCCGCTGCTGTTGTTGTTGCTGCTACTGGTCGTGGTCGACATGGCCCGCGGGTGCCAATTGTCAAGGTCCTCGTCGCCGTGCTCCTTGGCCCTGTGGTAGTTCTCCAATTCGCTGGCATACTTGCTGCTGGTGATACCAAGCAGGTGGGCCAGCCCACCGCCCACATAGTCGATGCCGGCCAGGAATCGGTTGCCCATCCTGCTGGCCTTGTAACGCAGGCGTGGTCCCAGCGGCATTTCGCTCTAAAAGGTGGCAAAAAAAAAAAAAGCGGGCTAAATGAGTCACGCTAAATGGTCAATGAGGAGGGGGGCGGGGGGTGGCAGCTGCTTATCTTTTTCGTGGCCCTGGGCCCTGTTTGTTTACTTAAACAGCTCAAAACACACATTTTCATTGAAAGATATAAAATTTCTCACATTATTATCATAATTCGCTTCGAACATTAGTCACGTCTCGAGCTCAAAGTGAAAAGTTATTATCTGGATCAGGAGAACTGGGCTAATCTTGAGCAAATTTAACTAACTGTGTTAATCCGGACAATCCCGCTTTAAAAAAGGTAAACAAGCAATGCAGCTACATGACCATGTACTAAATGGATGGCCGGAAGTGCATTACTCCACCCATAATCCTTGCTGAATGTATGTACCTCGTTTAAATGGACGTCGTAGCATTTGTCGCCCATTTCCGCATCCGCCTCGTCCTCGCTGCCCGAGGACAACTCCTCCATGACGCCGTCGCTAAAGTACAGCATGCGCTTGTTGGACTGCAGTTCAAGGGCGCTCACATTGTCCGTCTCGGATGCACTTGCTCCACTCGCAGATGCCAGTTCCAATCCTCCAGCTGCACTGCGTACTTCGCCACTCTTGTTCCTCTCCGCTGACATGGCTATGGATAGCTCTAAACCCGATTAAGTACCGCCTCGATTGATTGACGCTGCGCGAATGTTTTTGCTTGCGCTTGAGCTTCGTTTGAATCGCAGCCGCCGTTTTGGTCATGAAAAAAGCGGACGCGGGTCAACGCCAAATGCGTATACGGCCGGCTGGGGGCCAAAATGTCCTTGGGTTGGGGGCCACCGGCGAAACGACTCACAAACGGCGAGAATCGCGTGCCATGGGGCGCTTGGCGCAGTTAGGTGCAAAGCAAATCGATAAACTAAAAGCCGCTTTCAAACAGCAAAAAAAAAAGTCGAAACAAAACAAAGGTGCGGCAGTGTGACCAGCTGATGGTTTTTGCAAGCTAACTGGATATTAATTTAGATGTATTGTAATAAAAATGAAATTGCAGTCGTATATATCGTAAATGTTTTTGTTTATAAAAATAATTAATAATATAATAAAAAAATTAAGTTGTGCGTGCACATCCTGTGCTTATAATTTAAATAATATAACAATAAAAAATATTATATTATTAAATAATTAAGTTTAATGGTTTCCTACTCTGTACAATTGACTGGTGCAATGGTTATTAACTTAGCAATATATTCAAAAACTAAAATGGTTATCTAGTGTTCCATATTTAACCATCGCTTGCAATGCATCGCGTTTTAAAGCTCTGGTCACACCAAACAGCTGTTTTGTTTGCTTCGTTTAATTCGTTCTTTTTGCAACAAATTGCATCCCAATCTTCCAAAGCAGGTATCCAAACATGGAGTCCCCAACCTCGCACCTGGTGGCCAAGGGTGAGTGGAAAAAGCGGCAGCCGTCAATGGAATCGGGGTCATAAATTCCCAATTAGATTTCCAGGTGACGGGTGTTTCGCGCAGCGGACGCGTACGCAAAAAATCGTCGAAATTGTTGGATTTTGAATCTCCGGATGAGATCGAGAAGCGCACAAGGCGTCACAGTGGCGCCAGACAGCCAGCCAGATATTCGGGCCGCGGCAGGCCATCGAATGCGCTGCGTGATCTGGATCTTGACCAGGAGATGCTCGTGGATGATGGCATTATCTCGGATAGCGAGGAATTCCATCCGGATACAACGGCAACGGTCGTGGCCATTCTGAATTCCGACGATGAACTGGACAATCTGGTGCAGGATATCGTCGATGGTGTCCAGGCGGAGGCCACCAGCCAAGAGTCATCCGTCCGTCAGAGTCTTTACATGCGCGAGAAGTCCAACAAGCGGCAGGTGCTCAAGGACGGCAAGGTGGTGAGTGCCAAGGTGCAGCGCAAGGACAAGGGCAAGCAGCGCTACACCGCCTACAGTCTGTGGGCCAAGGAGGCGCGACAGAAGGATCTCCAGGATCTAGGTAGGTTGCTACACATCTGTGCGCTCTCTATCGCTTATTGACCATTCCCCGCACGCTTGCAGACTTCACCAGCGCGACCAGACGCCTCAGCGAGCTGTGGGCGAACGTTTCCAATCGGGACAAGAACACCTGGCGGCGCAAGGCCAAAATCGAGGCGTCCAGGGCCAAAACTCGCGACAAAACCGCTGCAAACGGTGCAACCCAGCCGGCGAGCAACGGCAGCACGGCTCTGGCAGATGCCACGCAGCACGAGACGATCTTTCAGAACCGTGCGACAACAAGTCGCACTCGAAAACTGGCCGCCGATCGGCAGCAATCCTCAATAGAAGCGGCTGCCGCAGCGGCGGCAGCAGCAGCGACTGGCACCAACACACAGCGGCGCAGCATCAGCACACGAAGTGCCAGGTCGCAGGTCTCGAAGAGCGCGACGAAACAAGCGCAAGTGCACACGGATGCGGACGTCAGCGGCCGGACTGGGGGTCAGCTGAAGCAGGAGGAGGTGCAAAAGACCAGCATCGAAGTGATCGATGCGGCCGCACATCTGAAGCTGCTCGGCGAGAGCCTGACTGTGATTGGCGAGCGACTGAAGAAGCACAATGGATACGTGGCGCTATCGGGCAGCTTGTCCGTGCTCCTCGACAGCCTGCTCTGCGCCATGGGACCGCTGCTCTGCATGACCACGCAAATACCCGGCATGGAGAACAATGTGCAGTTGAGCAAAAATCTGGCCGACACGCTCGACAACATCGCCTACGTAATGCCCGGACTATGAAGTAAATTCCGGATTGCAACTGCAAATGCATACATATATATATATATATAATCATACCAGGCCGCTGCGCTTCCAGCGGCGACTAGAGTCGCCATCGGGATCTGTATGTTTGTAAGGAGTTGGCCAACCTGGAAATAGTTAATCGCATTAGATATGCCTAGTTGATAAACTGAAGCATCTAGATCGTAAGTAAAAGGTCTCCCTCTAATTGAGTTTTTTTTTTATTTGCTTCTTGAATTGAAATTCGTACGCTAAAAAGTTTAGTAGTTCACTTATTTATTTCCACTTTTTGTTTTTTGCAACATTTAAGCACAAATCATCGAAACATTGGTAGAATTAGGCAACATTAAATATCCTATAATCCTTAAGTGAAATAAATGTGAATCACAAGATTCTTATTTCAGCTTCAAATTAAGCAGGCACTTTTTATAATAAACGTAATAAATAAAGATAAATATAAAAGCTAAAAATATGAGATGATTTCTTCCTCTGCCCAAAAATCTTTATAAAAGTGAAATATTTTTAAAAATGATCTCAAATAAGCCATAATTGAAGGTTCGAATAGTGGAACTATAAGCTAGATATAAACTTTAAATATTTATAAATACGTTAATTATTTGCTTACTTTCTAGAGATGGCACTTCGCTGGTGCGCCATCGATGACTTGGCTTGCCGTTACAACGGCGAGCTATCGATGTTACATCGCCGCCCTGCCCACCACTAGCCAGTCCGCGGAAAGTAAATAAGAAGACGGACGCCAAATCGAATCTTCCCACATCCCCGGATGCAGTGCAGCAAGCTCTGGGTCCCTGAGAATCCTGCGTGGGCCTGGGATTCCGAATCCTCTTCCGCCCCGGATCCGCACGTCAGCGCGGCATCCGCATCCGCCACCGCTTCCGCCCACGCACAGCATCCGCAGCCACATCCGCGGCAGCAAAAAAACGGTGAGTTTTCCACCTGCATTTTTTTTTGGATTTTCCGGGGGGGGGGGGGGCAGCAGCTGTGATTGGGATGGAAAATACTTGTGTAGGTGGACGGTCAGGTTGTAGGGGCGAATTGCGTGACGGCAGCGCTACAAATTGGATTAGTGCGGCGATTGATTCTGAATGGGAGATGTAAACAATCTTCCTGTGCACTGAGAAAAATAACATGGTAAAGCAAGGCACAAAAAAAGATGGAAAGATTGGTTGAATAAGATAAAATAGGTTTAAGACTAAGCTGAAATATCATTAGCCAAAAAACATGAATGTGAAATGAATTACTTTAAAGGATTCTTAAGCACAATTTGTTTAGAAAATAAATTCGATTCAGTAACTGTTAAATTCAAAGCTTAAAAAGAAATGGAATACCTTGCGATTTGCAGTCCAGACATTTTCTCGCAGTGCACTAGCTCCCCGCCCGCTGTTTTGTAATTGGCAATATAAGGAATGCCCGAGGTATCTATTTTTATACCGCTTAGCATAGTCGTTATGGTGATAAATTCCGAAGGGGGGGTGGGGGGTTTGTTCGTTATGCTTTTCAACCCCGTGACCTCCCACCGCGCCCAATGGGGCATACTTTTGGGGGCGCCGGGAACTGGGAGGTGTTTTAATTCCACCATCGTTGGTTTATTGAAAAGTTGTCATAACTCAGAACAGACAAGCCAGCAAAGTTTCGAGTCCTCTCAATTGCGGGCAAATACAGGCAGATCTTAAAACTATAATGTTTCATTAAATTCACGCCGTCATTGAATCGAATATCGTGTTTTCCCGTTGGTAACTATCTAGATATATGAACTAATTTAAAAGGAAAACTCAAGGTTTTTATGTAAAACGAACGCGTGGTTTTTCTAGCAGCTCATTTTCATTTCAATTGAACTTTAAGATGAGCTTAAAACTCGCCTTTCGCATTTCAAATACCAAATAATTGGTAAACATTGCCATTTACACAATCAATCATATTATAACTTCTTCGGGTAATGAGAATGAAAACCTTTTCTTTTGGATTGAAAGTGCAATCGGATTCCGAGAGACGCCATAATCATAATAGTGCGCCCGCGGATGGGCATATGTTCATTTGTACATACATACATCTCATCCGAATCGGACTTTGAGCCATGTTCTCGACACGCGAGATAAGCGGCCGGCAATCAGAGAACTGGTTTCAATTGCGGATCGGGTCAAAATCGCCCAACCTTGGGCCATTGTATGCAAGTTGTCTGTGCGAAACTCAATGAGCATAAATTAGTCTCAATGCAGGAATGCCTCAAGTGTCCGGCCGCTCGTCCATTTCCATTGTCCAACCATTATTGCAGCTGGCCAAGCGCTGGCTTATCACTCGAGGCGAGGCCCAAAAGGCGAAGATAGAGACGAATGATAATCAATTGGCCATAAAACGGGTGAAGTGTGGATGGTGTTTGGGTTAGCCGGGTTAGTCGTCGTCTGTCTAATCGAGTGGCAATCAATCAATTTGGCAAATCGGACAACCAATTCACAATCTAATCCACAGTCTATCCACGATGAGCAACAGCGAAGGAAGCGGCCACGAAAGTGGAATCCGTACACTGAATCGCAATGCGAATGGAAACGGCAATGGAGACCTCAGTCTGATGCAGGATCTGCAGCATAAGTACGCCTTCCTCGAGAATCTCTTCAGCAAGTTCTGGAAGTCTATCATCAAGTCGAATTCCAATCTCAAACTGCAGTTGCGCAATGTCAAGTGGAAGAATGCCAAGGCGAAGCCCGGCTGTGCCTACCAGCCAACGGAGGTGAGTTCTATACATTGTATGTGTACAGTACACCTGACGCCTAAACCACATTTACTCTATCCAAAAAAAAACAGATCGAGCAGGTGGCCAATGTGATTACTCACGGCATTTGGATACTGCCCGCCGTTTTTGCGGCCATCAAGCTGTTTGAACGCTCCTCCAGCGCCAGCCAGTATCTGGTTGCTTGGGTCTACGGCGGAGCCCTGTGCATGCTCTTCACGGTGTCCACCTTCTTCCACTGCTCCTGCTATTGCGCCGAGCACAAGTGAGTGCGCACACAGGCTGATTTAACCATTTGATTTGTACATTTTTGTATACCTCCACTAGACCACCGAAGAATGTCAAGGCCTGGCCCTGTCTCGGCTGGCAGACGTATCAGGGGCTCAAGAACGTGCTCCATCGCTGCGACAGGGCGATGATCTATGTGTTCATCGCCGGATCGTACTTCCCCTGGCTCACGCTAGAGAACACCGATCATTCGGCCATACTCTTCTGCATGGAATGGGTCATCTGGCTGATGGCGGGCATAGGAATTGCCTACCAGCAGGTGGGTTCATTTACAGCACCCGTGTTCACATGCTCCTTAAGGTGAAATTTCCTTTTGTTTGGCGAAAACAGGTCTTCCACGAGCGCTACAAGTGTCTGGAGACGTTCTTCTATCTGGTGATGGGCCTGGGACCCGCTCTAGTCGTTGTGTTCACTGGCCACCACTTCCACGGTATGATGCAGCTCAAGTTCGGCGGCGGCTTCTACATTCTGGGCATTGTATTCTTCAAGGCGGACGGCACGATACCCATGGCCCATGCCATTTGGCATCTGTTTGTGGTGCTGGCCGCCGGATGTCACTATTACGCCATCCTGGTGAATCTATATCCAAGCGAGGGAGCCGCAGCACCGTGAACAAACGAGCGCCACAAAGCAGTTGTGGTAACATGCAGCGAATTTAGAACTTAGAGTACTTAACGACAGGGATTCGATGTTGTCAGCCATGTGTAACGTATTCCTATGATATACCCGATGTACCCGAGTCTCTGCTCCACAATTAGCCAAATTTTAAGCGAGCGAGGACGCCTAGCTTGTAGTCTAGTTGTAGCATTACGAACTAACTAAATCGAAACGATTCTTGTGATCAGTATGTGCGGTCTTGCCAAAGATTCAAATTGTGCGAGTGCTCATCTCTCCCTCTCCCTCTCAACTTTAACTTGATATTATTAGCGATATTCATATATTTAGTATCCATAACGACCCGTTTTGGCCATGTGTTTCTCAAAAGACTTTGAACCGTACTCAAAAGGCAAAGGACACGAATATTAAACTTGTACAAATATCCGAGAGTTAACGACCTGAACCTTTTGAACACTAGAAGCCCGCCTATCCCGCATTGCATTATGCATGTTTATACAGATTATACAGATATATTATATACCCATATATACCCATATACACAAGTAGATAGAATTAAGAGGCCATCCGATCCGCGAGTCCAGCCCCTTCGGCCAGTTTCATCGCCGAGCTCAGGGACAAATCGATGTGTTCGCAGATACTGAAGAAGGTGACTATTTACAAATACGCTTGATATCTTGATATTTTCGGGGCCTGGCTCGCGATCGGCGGATATAGCTTTCGTGTACTACTCGTATTTATGGTGCAGATCGATTAGTTTTAATGGCTCTAATAAATTGTATATTTCCAAATGAAAGCAAAGGGCTCAGATGTTTGTTGCGTGCTCAAATATAATTGTTCGTTTTACAATGTTATGCATGTATCTTGTTTAGCTTATTCATACATCTTGTTTAGCTTTAAATATATGAATATACATATATTCTTTTTTTGGTTGCAAATATATATATATTATTTTATTGAAAATTTTTTTTTGTTTGTGTAGAATTCTAAATATTTAAATGAACGAAATCTAACGGGGCTCAAAAGACATAAAATTGTATCTAATTTTAATTCGTTATTTTCTTTTCTTTAAATGAAAATTTCAAGCTTGATTTGAATTCCCATATTTGAATTTTATGTGACCGTTACGAATCAAGCGAAGGTGTGAAACTTGGCTAAATGGGTTCGTGTATTCGCTAAATGGAGTGAGTCTTAACTAACGCGGTGTAGAAAATGAACAGTGTGACCAGCCGAGTGCCTAGAAAAATAACGAAAACGCGTTTAGCCACCGTAAAGCCACCCAAATAGCTTAAATTGACCGACAACCGCGAAACGTGCACACTGCTTTGTTGTTGCCGAAGAAGGAAAGTCGCGCAGTGAATTTTTTTCTGGTAATTTTTCTTTGCTCCTCCTGACACTCGCCACGTAAATCAAACACACGATCCAAGTGAATAAGTTAAAACGTTTTAAAAATCATGACAAAGAAGCTGTTTTGTGTGCCCCATGCAATCCGTGTAGCTACAGAATAAGTGTGTGAGAAGAAATAAATCCCCATCGAAAAAACAATACACACACAGACACTGCAGCATGTACATATATATGCATATAGATATATATATATACATACATGCACAGGGTTTCTAGCGTGACGTGAAGTGTATATAACGAAGCGAAATTAAAAGAACACGCAAAAAGAGAAAAGTGGAGAGGAAACGATAGTGGAAAACACGCAGACATTGTGAAAATGCGCATAGATCATATCGCAATTGTAGTAGTACAATTACAAAAAAACCAAGCATTTTTGGAGTTTTTCTTTTCTTTTTTCAAGTTATACATGTTATTTTTTTTGCTGTTGGCCTCAAATACATACATATGTACATCTGAATAGAGCGAGTAAAGAGCAGTATACAGATACTCGCTGTTTTTTGTTTCTTATTTTTTGCTGTATACGGTTTTTTGTGAAGTTATTGAGCTGAAAGAAGAGTGCAAAAGCGATTGACGAGCCGAAAACATGTTGTAAAATTCCATTCAGCATTTCCCACCACTACCAACAACAGCAAAGCAAAAGCAAAGCCGTTTTTGCTCGCTCTCCCACTCCTTCTCTCTCTCTCTCCCGTCCACTCGTTGTTACTTCATGTACTAATTTTTTTTTCTGTGCTTGCGGCTTCGTCATTCGCATGTATATACATATGTGTGTGTTGCGCCTACGTGAGAGAGCGTGCGAGTGTGTATATGCCCGCAAACGCATAAACACACGCGCACACACTTGCAAGGCGATTCACGCGCCTGGCTTACACTTTGTTTTTTCTTTTTTTTTTCGTTTCCGTTACAGTTGTGTAGTACATAGCAACATGCAAGCATCGCCCAAAAATCATATGCACATACACATAAACAGTAAGTTGTACATAAAAACAGCAGCGTGTGTGTGAGTGCTTAATTCTTTTTTTCCATTTTAGTCTCTAACTAAATAATAATAACTAAGCCGCTGGGTAAGTGGTTTTGTTCGTATACAAACAGCTTTTTGGGGCAAAGAAACAACAAGAGAAACCCAAGGGCAGTAAGAACATATAACGAAAGGTAGGCGAAAAAGACAACAACACACATGCATACAGTCGCGTCCAGTTGTGAAGGGCCGAAAATTCTGGAATAGATTTCGCTTTACCTGAGTGTTTATCGCGTGTCCCTTTTTCACTTCCTTTAGTTCCGCTGCAAATCGACTACCTACATTTACGCATATCCTGTATACATATTACTTCCTGTTTCACCAACTATGCCACCATGTGTTTCTTGCTGCGCATAAATTGGAGTATTTTGTGATTGCTTTTAATAAGTAGATATGTACCTATTTTTTGGTGGTCGACTGTGGCGACCGCCCTACGTCGACGGCATTGCCAGCTGTTATCATCGAAGGCAACGTGTTTTGGCGTACACTTCACTTACACATGTGTCCCTGGTTAAGATATGACATATTTTGGAGTTTCCCAGAGCTTCTGCAATTAAAATAATTGTAATTTCTTCGTTGAGTGTTTATATAGCTTTAGTTGGCGAAACATTATTTTAAAGATCCTCATTAGCGACACGCGCCTTTCGGTTTATGGCCCTCCCTTTTCCATTGAAGATCAGGGATCCTGGATATTTCCAGGCAGGTAGTGAGCGCAAGGGAAGATGTTCGCTTCGCCCTCCGTTGTTGTCTCTATCGTACGCTCAGCTGCCGTATTTTTTGTTTTTCAAGTTGCAGCTGGCTGGTGGGAGAGGAGTGGAGTGGTGAGGAGAGGGCAGCTGCATTTATTTCCTTTTCTCTTCATCTCCGCTTCTCGGTGGGTCATTCCCCTTCTTGCTGTTGGCAATGACGTCGCATCGCAACGATCGTTCCCTTCGCTTAAAGCGTATTGGAAATATTGGAAATGGCGGTAGCTAGTACTACCCCCACCTCCACCAACACTCTTAATTCACATTTCTGCATTCCATTGAGGTCATTCCCTTGCGCAAATTGCACGTTACACAATTCCCATGAGCGTTGCACCCCGTTTTAAACCTTATTTGGTCTTCAGTTAATAAAAGCTTCCCAACAGTGGTCTCTAGATAATGCAACTACTTAGCGTCGTTATTTAAGAGTATATTTTGTAGCGTTGAATGTTCTTATTTCGATGTTTTTATGGCAGATAATACTGAGTTAAATGAAGTTGAATACGTCCTTGAAAGTATATATGTTTCGGTTCCGCAATGTCAAGTGTTCACTGTACTTTTTAAGCTCGCTCAATGTTTTAAAAAGCATACATGCATACATATGTACATACATGCGCATTTGGATACACTTGAAATAACAACAGTATAATAACAATCCAAGCGGACGATCAGCTGGAATGTTCGATGGATCGTTGATTGTGTCTGGCAATGCCGCTGTGATTTTGTTTCCAGACCGAGATCCATTCATGCATGCGGGTACATGACTCATTTTCCCAGCTGAGCGATTGTTAGATGCACAGATGTGTACATGCATCTTCTATATGTATATATGTATACATTAGCTCATGTACTTAAATGGGCTTTTATCAGCTGTTTAGAACACACATTCACTCAAGCACTGCATAATAGTGCTGCTCTATTTACACAACTGTGCTCCAAATTAGCAGACTACTGTTATCAAACTGTAAAGTTTTTCTCGCATTTTGTTATTGCTTTACAATTCGCTGGCGCTTTCTCCATCTCTTTCCCTCGTACACTGCCGAAAAATGTCTGCTAAATGGTGTCAATGAAATCAATGAAAGCCTGCATTGTTTTTTTTTTATTATTGTTATGTAATATTTTTTTCTGTTGTGTATCATTGCAATATTATTTGCTGCTTTGAATTATTAAACAGCTAAAAAAGTCATATATATTAACATTTTATCGTAATATTTAGAAATAATTTTGAACTATTTGTTTTCAATTTTTTAATATGATACATTGGATATATTATTACCACGCATTGTGATATGCATTTTCCCCAAAAGTTTTGTCCGTGATGGACTTTCTTTTATTTTGGTTTTTGATTTCATGGTGATTTAGCTTTCACCCATCTGCATATGGAAAGTCTATGGGTCTTTGGTACTCTATTACTTATGTTTGAATTTTCTTTCATTTCTGGGCTCTCCCATTTTCGGAATGACCGACCTTCTGGTTACCCTTTTGTATTTTCCCCCCACCTTTTTGCTTTTTCCGTATTCACAGCTTGTGACGCTTTTCGTTTCTCTATTTCCGCATTTTCCGTTTTCACGCTGGAAAGCGAGGTACACACTCTGTTTTATATATTTCTGTACATATTTTCATTTTCCTTCCCCTGGGCTTCTTTCTTTTTTTTCGGCATTTGCTGTATATTGTGTACATGGGAAAAGAGCAGCCCTCGAATTTGATGACCGTACCACCCCATTCCAGCCGGCTTTTATTCTGGTTTTTGTGTTTCTGAGCGACCCAATGCGATTTAGGCCGCCCCACCCACTTGGCCGCCGCCCCCCTTTGCGCCTTCGTTTGGCTGCCCTCGTTTTCTCTGGCTCCTCTTCTTCCCCCTTCTCCGCTGCTCGCATCTCTTTTCGCAGCTTCGTATTTTCCATTTTGATTGTTCTCTGTTTGCCAAAAGTTTTGGTTCCTCATTCGCTTCCTTGGAAGGAAGCCCAGCTCTTGCTCTTATTTTTGGCTGGGGGATCCCAAAGTGTAGGACAAATACTCATGTATCGAGTATCCAATGGATTTGCTTCCTGCTTGTGGAAAAATAATGGCTAGGGCTTAGGGCTCACTGGAAATGGTACTTGATAAGATTGGAAGTTAATTCATAAACATTCTTCCTACAAGAATAATATACTTATCTCGTACAATGGTCAAATTAATTTGCAATTAACGATAATGATAATAAAATATACACTAAAAAAATTAAAACCAATCTTACACTAACACCAATACTAAATTATCACTTTGTGCATTCTTTTTTTTTGAGAATTGAACTACTGTTCTTGGCGTTCGATTAGAGTGAACCAAACGTGCGATTAGAGTGAACCAAACACCTTGACTGTCTTAAAGTTTCTGTTGAAAAATTGGCAAAGAATTTTCCTGCAATCTGTGTTCTTGGTATTTTGTATTTTGGGCAGTTCGATTTTTTCCACCCGGCGTTTTTATAAGCGGGGAGGTAAATCTGCTTTTTCACCTGCCCCTACCCGAAATCCTAGCAAAAAGGCAGCTGCAATTGGCCTGCAGGAAAATAGGATCTATAATGGGTTATTTATGGCGGGGTTTATGTTAATGGGGATTTAGAGTTAATAGCGATATGACTCTTTTCAGGATTTATATTTGATAATATCAATTGCTCTTACTTGATTAGACTTTTAATTTGAGTACAAAAACACCTAAAATTTTAATTAGTGTTATATTAGTGTAATACAAATGCAATAGACATTTAACAGTAATAGATTAGATATGGAAATAGTATTGTGCTGGTATTGCTTCAGAAACGGATAACGTTTTAATTGCCCAAGTTCAGATTGAATCTTAATAACCAATTTTAATTGTTATGCCCTCATGGAGTTATTGGAGTCGTAGTTTGATACGTTCTAAGAATCTTATTACCTAACAACTAAAAGATGTTCACAGAATTTAAATCGGGTAGCAATACAAAATGCAGCTTGCTTCCAAGTAATTAACATGCAGCTTGCCACGTTCCACCTTTCGGCGTTTTCCACCCACCCGGCCCAAAAAAATAGAACTATCACCTTGCCGGCATCCAGCTTCCGAGAATGCGGAACATCTGCCTGCCTGCGAAGATCCGCGATCCGGGAATCGGGGATCCGCGAAATGCAGCCGGCCACCCAAGAAAGTACGCCTGGCACACTTCCTAGCGGGATCAATTCGCGGGATCTTAGGTAGCCCACGCGACTGGCACGCGCACCTTGCCTCCTTCGATCTTCTACCTGGCACCCAGCCACCGCCCACTCGCTCGGCACCCCTCTGTCGATCCTTAAATAGATCGATGGCCCGCAGGACATCTTCAGTCGAGTTCCACTCGTGACAAGTCCAACTTGTGTTCAGAGATCTTGTGATTTCTTGTGTGTCTTACATTCAATTTGTTGAAAAACGTAACTTTGTGATTATCCCATTATGGATTTCAATTTTGATACTGTGACTCCCTGTTCGACCATGTCGTCCTACTATAACTTTAAGATGGCGAGGTATGTTGAGTTCTATCCAATCGCTTGTTTGTTTGCTGGTCAAAATATTGTATAAATGCGCAGCTTATTTACTAGTGACTTGTGTTAAGAAATCGTTTGCTATAACTTATGATGGTATGGCAACCCTGGATAAGCGACTGTATACAAAGTGTTAAGGATTTAAGTATTTATTAAGTGTATTCTTAAGTTATAACCTGTGTTAGTGTATATATTTCTTCGGGATCTGCTTAGAAACAATATCTAGAATCTTTTCTTTTTTAATGCCTGACAACTATAGTTTTAAACACTCACACACACACACACACATAAACTCAGCTCAATGCGTGGTACGATTAACGGAACTTCTCTATTTAGCTGTGGGTTGATCATTTTATTTCGTTCATTAAATCGTGCAGCACACAATTCACGTCTTTGTCATATTTTTATTGTCATCGTATAAATGTAGAACCACCATTACACCCCCTCCCCTCCTCAAGCTAAGGGAAATTCAATTGAATCTAAACTATATCGATCAATCAACTCCTAGTACCAACAACAACAACTAACTCTTCAACTTCTACAACAACTACAACAGCGCGCCTACAAGAACAGCTATAATAAGCACACACTTAAAAAAAACCCCATAGGACTTAAGAGAGGAAAGCACAGTGAGCGTGCACACATGTAAAAAGAGAAAGAGAGCAACAGCAATTTTAGTACAACACAAGAAAGTTGAACAGAGGCAGAAGAGAAGTAACAGGAAAACAATAACAACGACAGCAGCAGGCCAGCTGAGAGCGCTGAGCGCCAAAACAATTGAAGAGATCGATTGAATCTCGATCATCGTTCTTAACCTCAAGTCAACTGCAACTCACCTCATCATCCTTTTCCTGTAAAACCGAAACTCACCTTCGATCGAGGGTGTAACTTTTGTTGATTCGAAAAACACACTCCCAACTCTCAGGATATGTACGGCAACAATAATCCGGGTAGTAACAATAATAATGGTGGTTATCCCCCATATGGCTACAACAACAAGTCGAGGTAAATTTTTAAACTTGAGTTCTCACGTTTCGTCAGCCACATCCACATCATTTATGTTTGATCTTGATACCCATTCGAATGACAATCCCCAATCCCCTCTTCCTTTCCACCCATTCCTTCCCACACATATAACACACAAAACTTTAAGATGATACAGTGTTTACCTAATTTTTTTGCTACCCATACCTCTTTGGCGAACGAACAAAAGACCAACCCAACCTTTTTTTGAATAGTTTGTACGAAGAAGAAAATTCCATGTTGCTGGAAAATAGTTGCAGTCAACGTTATTATTTTGTTTAGATTTAGACTTATTGGTTATGAAAGTTCAAGTTATTTGCTTGTTCGAAATCTCTTTTACTAGCAAAACTTGTCGGCATATGTGCATTGGTATTTGTGCAGGGAAGGATGTCGATTGACAGTCGATAAAATCTCGAGATTGTTATCGATTTGCTGTCGATGTCACTGGCAAAGAAAAAACAAGGAAATCATATTGAGTGATGTTCTCCCCCCTATTCATTCTACATTCACACACATACACATTGTTTGGTTTTTAGTTCACTTGATTCTTCTTTTTTATTTTTGCGCTCTGATATTATCAGAGACAGAAAGAAAAACAACAAGAACAGCCACAGGAATGGATAACAATAACCGCAGCAACAACAAGGAGGATGTATATAAGTATAATTAAATGTTACATGTGCTAGATGGTGCAATCAATGATAACAGAAAACCAATAATCGATTAAATACAAATAGCAATTAACACAAACGAATACACAAACACATTGATAGCGAACCAAAAGCAGCAAAAAACAGTCAATCGTTTTAAGGGGAACCCGCCTTATGAGTAACAGCCCGCCCCTGAAAAGCTCCGCTCCCAATTGCAAATTCATTGTTTGTTTTTTCTTAGAAAATGTTAATTTCGTTCCAAGCAATCCACTATAAAAAGATGTTGTTTTTTGCATTACATAGGAATCCCCTCATTAGCTGTATCTACCATATAAATCGTTCGATCTAGTTGTTACGTTTGCGTTGTGCCATTTTTCATAGCATACATTCATGCGCTCGCATTTATCCCACAGTCGCACACACTTTCACTTTGAATCAGCTGATCGTCGTCTGCGTGTTTTCGTAATCGCGACATGCTTTATTTTTGTCCTATATTTACAGTTGTATGTGATAAAAGATAAGCAATATGCAAAAATGTTAACCGATCAACGTGAAACAACGTAATGTAACGCAATCTTCCATATTTATATATAAATATATATATGTATATATATATATACACACATGAACCATTTATAAGATCGAACTGCATTTACAAAGACCGAACGTGCGCCATGTTTGGGCCATCAGAAGCGTTTTGATTCCGCTGGGAATCGAAACTTGATATATCTCTTACATATACACGCGTAGAACAAGGCAGATACATGTATCCGTATCTGGGCAATTTGTTTGTGGCAAGAGGATTATAGAAACGGCCTAAAAACGTTCTCATCGTGCGGATTGTGCAACCTAAACAGTCTCACAATGTACCGGTAAATGTTCTTAAAACTCTACCTCTCTCTTTTATCTTATTTTTTGTCTTTGTTCTTCCACACTTACTGCTTGGCGTAACTGTACCAAAAAAAATAAGTACTTTATTGCCTTAAATGCCTATTATTTTGTTAATTTCGGTCAGTTTTTCTTTTCTCGCCTCGCATTATCCATATATCTTCCATATCCAGATCTTCATTAGAACGTAAGCCTTAAGTTTTGCCTAAGAAATGACAAATTGACTGTTTTTTGCTGCCAAAAAAAAAAAAAAAAAAATGAAAAGCGGGGTCAAGAAGTGGTCTGATTTCTATAATGATATTCCTAGGGCATAAAACAAATGGAGGAAAAGCAAAAGCAGCGTCATTCGTGACATTTTTATGAGCTGCTTCTTCTTTCCCCTTTTTTTTTTGGGGTCGTATAATTTATGGCACATTATTCAGCAGTCGATGAAATGTAAACAGAGCAGCCACAGAGGGCACCCTCTCCAAATTTAGTGCATCACGTGCTGTGCGAAAAATTGTGTCAGGACCTTGACATGCAGTAGCCTTAAGTTATGTACGTATGGTTGTCCTTTTTCCACACACGTGTTGGGAGATTTTACAGTTTATAACTAGCCTTAAGCACCGGTTGTTGTTGTGGTTATTGCGTCGCCATCTCACTCTTGCCCCATCCCAACCCCTAAGGTCCCCAACATATTCCAATGCATATAGCCGACAAATTGCCTTTGCCCCCCAAAGTTCTCTCATTCTCTATATCCCTGTGCTGACCATCTCTCTTCCTCTTGCGAGAGTATCAGCAAAAATGAATAAAAGCCAAAAGGCAAATACAAATGCAACATTTGCTCAAGGTCATAAAATGCCGAGCAAAACTACAAATACTAAAACATCAAACCGCAAGCAGAGCAGCAGCAGCATCGCATCAATCAACAATGTCAACAATCAACACCAGCGCAGAGTGACCTTGCCAAAGCATATCTGAGATTTTGAAGTGGCACTCTTTTTTTTTTTCTTTTTTTTACTGTGCAAAATGAAAATGAAAGCAAAATTTCAAAAGAAAACAGCGTGACTTTTCCCAACGTGTAATTGAGAACTTTGTGCCCTACCTTTTTTTTTTTGCATATTTTTTTACTGTGCAAAATGAAATCAAGCTCACGAAATTAGTGTGACCTTGCCAGCGAGTATTTGAGATTTCCTAATCTCACTTTTGTTTTCGTACATATAGTGAAATTGAAAACTTCCAGCCCACACAACACACACATATCCCAGAAAAACACCCAACTCATAAACAAGAACCAAAACTCCCTTACAGCAAAAATTATGTAACGCCCATCATCGACGTTGTACCGCAGCTGAATTTAATCGTGTGTAGACATATTTTTTTTCACAGCCCAGAAAGAAGCAGCCACCATTATCACCGAAAAGCGAAAGACACTCACTGACTCTTAAGATAGTATGTAGTTTTTATTTGCACGGGGGGGCAAACGCGCCAGCTCCGCCCCCCATGGTCTCCTCGCCAACGAAACGCAATGTTTTTGAATCGAGGACACCTCCAAAGCCCTGTAAGTAACAAGACTCTAAGACTACTAAAGCCAAAGGCAAAAACCAAATATATAATAATATGATGATGAAATATTGGGGAAGCAGCTCGTTGTAAAATACTATAAAAATCAACTTAGATCTAACTTAGACCTAAATGTATGAACCGAATATGATATGCAACCAAAATTCGACGTGGGAAGAAACGGCGATGTCCGAAACTATAAAAAGTCCCCAAATCCTTTTTGTTAATGTGATGAAAAAGTGCCAAAAGTGATTATTTTTTTGATTTTTTTAAAGTGAAAATGTGCTCCAGCCACAAAGTGTCCGATATGGGTTACTAGTATAGTCCCATGATTATTTTTTTTTATTTTTTTTCGGTGATTCGAAAGTACAAAAAAAAAAAAATACATCATGCTTTTCTTAAGTGCCAATATTTAAAGTGAAACCAATTGTTTTCACCTTAAGGCAAAGGAGGTTTTGCAGAATTTCACGGTTGAATATAACTGGGGGATCGTTTTGAGGGTCAGTCTAAGTTATATTCGTCGAGAAACTGCAAAATCGTCACATCAATATTTCTCAATTTTTTTCAAAATCCACTAATGGTTTTCTCATTTAAATTAAGCCTAAGTCTTAAGCTAATTTGCACACGAGACAGTTTACTGTACTCTGCAGCAAGTTTTCAAAACTCATTAGTCATAAGTTTAAGTTAGTAGTAAGAAAAGTATTGTTAAATCATCCAGCGCCAAAACATTTCTTAATCATTTTTAAAGTATTTTCAAAATGGCTAAATAATATAAGTAAATTGCGCTTTATACATTTAATTTTGATAATTTTAAATAGTATTTTACTTTAACCAATAACCGACAACACAATCATTTCTATGATATCTAATTCATATTTTCTCTTCCCCAACGAAATGGAATCGATTCATCGTACAGTGGTGGGCGTGGATTTGGGATGTCCCATTCTCTGCCATCCGGAATGGTTAGTATTCATCACATTTATATACTCATTCTTACGCCTGAAATTTATAATTATTGTTAGCGATAAATTTCCATTTTCAATTGCATGAAAGCAATCAATTAAAGAACAATAAGGAAAAAGCTATTCATTTGAAACCAAATTCAAGGCAATGCATTTGATATTTACTGACTTTTGTATTTTGTTTTGTTCGGTTTCGTTTTTGATAATCATAACAATAATGATAATATAAATTTTATGCCTTTTACTATTTATAGTTGTATGTTATTGAGTTTGTCTCATGAACGCTCTGGGGACACACGCTTTTGAATAACAAACAAATACTAAAAACATAACTGAATTATTTTATGGATGCTGAACAATTTCCTTTTGGTTTATTGATAATGATGAAAATCAAATTAACAACTTAAAGTTTGCAATTTAAACAACAAAACCTAAACAAACAGATACAAAATAAACATAAACCAAAGAAAACTCAAATAGCAACGACAACACAAACAACTTATAAATATACATAAACCTTAAATAGAATCATCTAAACAAAGAACACACAGAAATACAAACGCCAAGCAAAAATACTCAACTCACCTGCATGTGCCATGAAAAGCAGACAGTTTTTAAATGAAATACCTTTAGGTATTGCCCTGTCACATTGTCCGTTTTCGTATCCGTTTCCATTTCCGTTTCCGCCTCAGCTTTGGCTTCCGTTTAGCGTTTTGCGCAGTCTTTACCACACAGACTTGCAAAAATATTGGACGACACACTTGACGCCATTGCATTAGATGACACTAAAAAGTGGGCATTTAATTAAAAAAAAAATATCCCATTCCATTTGAAGCATCAACTAAATCACTTCATTGATCATCCCAGGCGCATAATAACATATTGAAAAAAAAACTTTATTGATCGGTTTCTGGCTCATTGTCATTATATTTTTGCCTCGCACTGTATTTCTTCTACGTTAATGACACAGACCCTCAGAAAACACACATTCAAAGAAAAACTTAAAGAGACTTAACACAATACACTTAAGAAAAGCTCAAGAAAACTGAGAAAGGAAAGAAACATTTTATGCATTTCTTGAAATTCCATTTTTTTTTTCTTTGGTTTTTGCAACCCTGTGAATGCCGTTTAGCTCACACAAACAAATACACACACGGAAGTACAGTGAAGCAAGAGAATGTTTCGATTTAATGCTTAAATCAAAAATCAAATCCAATTCAAAATCGCTGCACTCGAGTTTCAAGCACGCCCTTAAATCTAACCAATGAAATTCAAAGAACTAACGATTTTTCGCGAGATATGCATTTGGAATATTGTTACCGTTAGCGTTTTTGTCGTAGATTTCTACGTTTTAAGCCACTCCGAACCTTCGCCAGCCACCTCATCCACTAAGCAAGTTGTGTGTTGTTGTTGCTGCCGCCAAAAAGCAACGATCGATATATATGTATTGTGTCTATATCGATATCGAGAACTCGAGAATTATTATAACAACCAAGCAGCAGCAGCCAGTCAAAACGTATCGAACCGAACCAAACCATCCAATCCAATCAATCTACTAATAATTAACCCCAAGACAAGCGATATGAGGCCTTCTCACAACACTAGAATATCTTTGTATGGTTAATCTGATTACAGTCACGTTATGCGTTCTCGCCACAGGATACAGAATTTTCATTTCCAAGTTCATCGTCGCGTCGTGGTTACAATGATTTCCCCGGCTGCGGCGGCAGCGGCGGAAATGGTGGGAGTGCCAACAATTTAGGGGGCGGCAACATGTGCCACCTGCCGCCGATGGCCAGCAACAACTCGCTGAATAATCTCTGCGGATTGTCGCTGGGCAGCGGTGGTAGTGATGATCTCATGAACGATCCTCGGGCAAGCAACACCAACCTGATTGTCAACTACTTGCCCCAGGACATGACCGATCGCGAGCTGTACGCCCTATTCAGAGCCATTGGACCCATCAACACGTGCAGAATCATGCGAGACTATAAGGTAAGCGTCTTTTCTCCAAATATATCAGATAGCTGATAGCTCATCTATCTTCTCAAGCAAATAACAAACCTAACTAAATCTTAATTTTTATCATCTAACAGACTGGCTACAGTTTTGGTTATGCTTTCGTGGACTTCACATCGGAAATGGACTCGCAGCGTGCTATTAAAGTGCTGAATGGCATCACAGTGCGCAACAAGCGGCTTAAGGTGAGATCTTTGAAACACACCAATCACACAAAGAGTTAGTTAACTAATCCATTTCATTATTTTCGAACAGGTTTCCTATGCACGTCCCGGCGGAGAATCGATCAAGGACACCAATCTGTATGTGACCAATCTGCCGCGTACCATAACCGACGATCAGCTGGACACGATCTTCGGCAAGTACGGTTCCATTGTGCAGAAGAACATCTTGCGTGACAAGCTCACAGGTCGTCCTCGTGGTGTGGCCTTTGTTCGGTGAGTGCCCAATATAGTTTTATATGGTTAAGATATGTGCAATCAGAAGACTAGATGGTCTGTTAATGTCCACAATCGAGGTTCTCTGAGTCGAACATTTTGTTTTGTCACTAAAACTTCATTAAACTTAAATGTTGGAAGTATAGAAGAATTTGTCGACTCACAGAACCTTTGAATGTATCCCTTTGGTCAATTGTATTATGTTTTCTTTTCCCCTTATTATTTCGACACCCGGCTCATTATGTGTTTTCTTTCTTTTCTCTCATTTTTATAAACCTCATTTGCCATCTACAACTACTATGGTGTGTTATTTCGATCGATAAATCAAAACTATGCAGGTACAACAAGCGTGAGGAGGCCCAGGAGGCCATTTCGGCGCTGAACAACGTAATACCCGAGGGCGGATCACAGCCGCTGTCCGTCCGGTTGGCTGAGGAGCATGGCAAGGCGAAGGCGGCCCACTTTATGTCGCAGATGGGCGTGGTTCCAGCAAATGTACCACCGCCGCCACCACAACCGCCAGCACATATGGCCGCCGCATTCAACATGATGCACAGAGGTAGATCAATTAAATCACAGCAACGCTTCCAAAACTCGCATCCCTATTTCGATGCTAAAAAGTTTATCTGAAATACAAATATCCAGAAACGAATACAAGATGAAACACACAAGCCACACACAAAATATAATCAAGAGCGATCTGCTGGGTATATAGTGAATACATATATACCAATTAATCTTGAGAGTGTTTACATCTGAAACCCTTGATTCATTTTGTTTCTTTTGGTATTTCACAAACAACAACAACAAAACAGCAGGCTACGAAAAACAATCCAACCAACAACAAACATAACACTAACAACCAACAACAATATGAATGCATACTTAGTTTTATTATTTGCTCTTAATTCGGTAATTCGTAAATAATTCAATTTATTGTTGCAATTTCGCAGTGCATATATATTATACTAATATATATGTCGTATATTTTGATAAAAAAAAAAAACACAAAAATTGAATTGTATTTAAATTTTTTAGTGTAATTGAAAAATATAACAAAACTAAAAAAAAAAATTAAAAATCATTTGGAAAACGTAAAAAAAAGTAACTTTTAGATACTAACCTACAACTAAAAAGAGAAAGGGAAATATCACGTTTTTTTTGTTTAGGCTTAAATCTTAAGCTTTTCTTTCACAACTTTGACAACAGAACTCACAACTACACACACACACATACACAAAACCAGGCGAAACGGTAAACTAGCACTTCAAAGTTCGCGTAAAAGTGTTAGTCAAAAACCATTTTTTTAAACTTTTTTTTTATGTGTGTGTTTTCCAAAGCGGAAAATTTTTTTTTCCCGGATACAGCACAATAACAAAACGTAAAGCTGCAATTTTTTTTATACAAATAAAAAATACCGAAATGCACATAATGAGTAATATATATTAACAACAAAGAGATAAACCAACCAAGGACTGAATCGATACCTAACTAAAAAAGCAAGAAATGCATAACCCACTAAAAAAGATGATATATATCCTTCTTGAACGAAGCTAAAGAGTGCAATTTTTTTTGATCCTAGTTATTTTTTTTGGTAATTTTTTTCCCGTTTACACAAAAGACTGGTGCGAGACAACAGAAGATTAAACAAACATTGCAATCAAGCAATCAGAACTGAATTATAAAAGTAAAACAAATCACGATATAAAATACAAATCTAAAGGAGTAAAAATTACAAAAGCGTTGCCGAGCATTAACCTGTAACCCTTTTAGATCCACTTACCTCTTCAGCATCTTCAGATCGCATCAATAATATTGAAATCGAATCACGCCTTTTTTTTTGGTTTTAATTTGCCCATCTCTACCAGCGACAACAACTACAATCTACTGCAAGATAAACAACATGAAAAAAAAAACAAGAAAACTAAAATATTTCTGTTTTTCAACTGATATCTTCTATCATCAAGTTTTTTCCATATATCAACAAAAACGAAAAACACAAATAATTTAAAAAAAAAAATCCCCTTTTTAGATATACTTATAATATACATATATATTTCACTATATGGAACCTATTCTATAAAATAGCGTTAAATTTTAATAATTATTTAGTTTGTAGTGCGTTAAAAGCATTTCAAAACAAAAATCAAGTATATAAAACAAAATCCCGAACGTGTGACCAGAGAAACTGAATATAATAAATGGCGAAAAGCAAAACAAACATAAAACCAAAAACCAAAATCGCAATTTTTTTTTATTTTTTTTCAAGTTCAAGCTAATTTGAAAAAATGCAGTGTTGGAAAATGCCAGATGCATCTGGATGTCATATACTTTACAACGGGAAGTTTTTCTCCCATACTCCTTCCACTATTTTTTTGTTTTTCTTTTTTATTTTTGATCTTGCTTATCTGCCTTGTGTGTGAGTGTGTGTGTGTGTGTTTGTGTGTGTGAACGAGAGTGCGTTAGCTGTTGAAAGGCAACTAGGAGTTGGCAGGATATCACCATTCCCCATCTATCACGCGTGCGTGCAAGAGGGTGCGAACGTGAGCGCGAGTGCAGATTTCCCGTTACAGTTACAGTACCCAGGCACAAGAGACAAAGAGAGGCGGACGACTGTGTGACAGACAGAGACACTGTGAAAGTGATTAGAAAGAAGTGAAAGGCGCATGGTAAGTATGCGCGCACTCAACCGAAACGATAACGGGGTGCTGCCAAAAGTCACACAACCACCCCTCTAAAAACGAACCTCTCAGAACCCCTCTCATAAATCCCCATCTTTTTTTTTCTATTTTTTTAATGTGATATTTTTTTTTATGAATGGATCGAAATATCAACGATAAAATAGACACGAAACCATAACCATGTTGATGTCTCTCTCTTTGAACCCATACACCCTTTTATCGATTCCAGTGCAAAAAAGAAAACAAATATTTTTTTTTAACTTTTTTTGCCAGTGTATTTCATAATAACATTTTCTTCAAGTGAAAATTGTGTGCTAAGCTGTTTTTTTTTTGTTACTCATCTCTGCCTAGTGCTCTCAAACAAAAAAAAAAAAGAAAATCAAAAAATCGCAAAACTAAATTTATTTTGTATATTTTTTTCCGTGTCAGTGTTTCAGTGTGGATATTTAAGGAATCAATTTTATATATTTATATAATTAAATTTACAATCATTTCTACTAAAACCAAGCAACAAATGTGCAAAATTATTTAAACTTATTTGTAGATATTGCTAACACTCCATTTATTTTACTTGGAACCTTACATTTACTTACATTTTTAATGGCCTTTTGTTGTTGTTGTTTTCCATTTTATCAAAATACCATTTGCATTCTTTTACTTTGAGTGATTTAGGAAATGCTAAAAAAAAATTGGATATAATCTTTATATAAAAATGCTATGTTTGGGAAAAAAACATATTTTATTCAAAACATAAATGGAAAATATTTGAAAAAGATTAATAACCTATCATATGCCTAAATTATTGTATTTATTATTATCTGACAGAACGAAACATTTTGTGTTGTGTTAAGCTTGAAAAGTATAATACGATATCCTTGCAATACAATGGTCATAGTAAAAAGGTGTTAACGATTACCCTGATCAATAGCAAGAGTATCTCAGAACTTCGGAATTCTTCGCCGAAGGCAGTTTGCATTTAAATTACTCATTTTTAGTTTGGTTTAATTTTTTTTAGCTTGACTTTAGTTACCGGTGTCCCGACTTCAAGTTCAACCCGTAGTTTGTGTTTCTTATTGTATTTCGCATTTGTTGTTTCCAAGCCGTAGATACTCTATTGTACTTTTATCTACTCACAGCACTAACCCAGAACTGATCGCTTTTCCTTCCTTCAGTAGAAGGAAAAACGACCGACTCATCTCATTTTTATTGATTGTTGTTGACAAAAGAAATGTTAAAAAACAAAGAAAAGACAAGATCTTAATAATTAAATAATCTCCATAAACCAAAAAAAAAAAAAAAAACAATCTTTATTCCCTCATTTCATCCAAAACCAAGCAACCCTACAAAAAAAACTCAATATGCGCCGCAACTAATCCAAGTTGTACAATTTTTTTTTCGTTTTGTTCCTATTTTTCATTATAGACGGAGCTATGGAAAAATTACGCTCATTATTCGATGCTATATGCGATGCTATCTTTGGTCTCGATAGTAATTATTCCTTTTTTATATAATTATATTTCTAATTAACTACTCCTAGTCGTAAACTAGCATAGTTTCTTGTTTTTCTGCCGCAGAAAAGCAAATAATTATAGAACTTTTTATTTGTTGAGAGCCCTTAAGACAGATCTAGCCGAGAGATCAAATAACAGAGTCCATAATTTATATAAGTAGAGTCTATCAAGAAGAGAGCACACCTACACTGCCACACACACACACACAACACACGCACACTCATGCGCTCCCACATAATTGAGAAGATGGAAAAGAAATATTCAATTTCAGTTTTTAAATTTCTCATCAATCTATATAATATATATATATATATTTATAATGGAAAAATACTTAAAAAATAAGCCGAATTTTCTTTTTAAAGCGTGCCATGTTTTTCGTTATTACTTTCTCTCATGTCATCATCCAGCTACTAAACCATCTCTCTCTCTAAAAAAAAAATGGATTTAGTTACAAGGCTAAACTTTTGGCTCCTTGGCATTTGCTCTAACGCTTTTTTCTTTTCGAGCATCTTCTTGGGCGCTATTTGGAACAGTTCCAATTGAAAAACTGCCAAAAAAAAATTGTACTTCTAGATCAAACCCAATTCGAACTCAAATTGAATGAAAAAAAAAACCAAAAAAACTAAAATTAAATTTAAATTTCTAATGCTGGCCTTCCCAAGAGTTAAACTGCTAACAAAACCTGTGTTTGCTTGTGCTTAATATTCACCCCTTATAAAAACTAAAACCGAGATCTCTTAGAGCCCCTCGTTTTGAAAATTTTGTTTCGTGTTTTTCATTAGATTATCGTTTAATCCAAAATCCCCTAACGGTCTGCTTTGTCTGCTCTGCGAACTCCTGTTACTTCATCAAAGTTATCCAGTTCGTAAATGTTTCTCGCTAAAAAAAGTTAAACTAAACCAAATACCTATTTAAATCTCCAACTAGATATTTATCAACAACTATATAAGACATATTTTGCTTGCTAATGTTCTTTGAACGCACTTGAATATTTGTATGTGAGTGTTTGACTTACGCCCACAGATCAGTCACAACATAACAACACACATAAATAGACCATCAACAGATCAGTCATCAATTTATTTTGATAACACCAATCCACGTCCCTGTCCCATCCCAATAGTTCCACCAAACTGAAATGGAAACAGAAAACATGGCACGTTGAATGAAAATTACGAAAACCCTTAAATCGTGTGTCTTATCGAGTGGGAAATCCTTTGTAATCAAAAAAAAACAAATAAATATAACGCAATTACAAAACTTCAGCTTGAATTAAAACTACAAAATCCCTAAAGTAAACCAAAAGTAACAAAAATACAAGAAAACAAACAACAATAAACACTAACCCAACACCATCTAAATCAAGAAGGCAAACAAAACTCTAAAAAAAAAATACTAAACCTAATTAATCTCTCTCACCTAGGCTAGTTAAATCAGGGCTCTACCAGAATGAAGGGATAGTTATATATTAGGTTTTTTTTTTTTCTAATATACTTGTTTTTATAGACGCATGATAGCTTAAAACACTATTGAAACATTATACTAATAAATTTTTTTAACCTTTTTTTTTTTTGTTTTCGCACCTTTTATCAATCTAGGCGAAAACTTTGCCGATTTGCTTGACGGATTGTACCGTAGGAAGTACCATTATCCTTACTTATAATTGACACCGCAACAGCAGCAGCAACTACTACAACATCAGCAGCAGGCGTTGGGCTTCACCAGTAGCTCCAATAATAGTATTGGCAATGGTAATGGCAACGACAACAACATGCTACTTTACCACCAGCAATACCATCAACAACAAACACAACAACAACGCCTGGGCAATGTTGCTGCTCACAATATAAGTCCAAATGGAAGCAATAATAACATTAACACGTCGAACACCAATAACATTAACTTCAATACAATACGTCAGAATGGAGTTGCTGCTCTTCACTATCTTCAGGAACAATTGCAATTGCAACAACCGCAGGATCAACAATCACAGCAACAGCAGCCATTGACTATGCCATCTTCGCCGCCGTTTCAACAACAATCACGCCAATCACACCACAATGGCAGCAGTAGCACTCTGGGCAATCAGTTGCTTGCCATAAGCAACAACAATAGCTTCAATAATAATTCCAATCAATCCAATAGTTTTACTGGCAATTACAGCAACGGTAGCGCTTTTACCAGTAACGGTGCCATTAGCGGTAGCAACTTTCCCAACAATCCCACAAGCAGTGGGAACTTCACCAACAACTCAACAAACAGCAACCCCACAAACAGTGGACACTTTGCCAGTAATTTGGCTGGCAGCAGCAACTTTACCAACCATCTTTCTGGCAGCAACAATTACACCAACAGCAACGGAAATTTCACCAGTAATGCAGCTAGCAGTAGCAACTTCTCCAACAATGCAGCTAGCAGCACCAATTACAGCAAGAACTGCAGCAGCGGCGTCGTTGGAAACAGCGATCCCGACAGTTGTAGCAGAAAACACACCACCAACACTAATAATCACCACACTTCGCCGCAGCACGACTTCAGTTTTAATATGTCAACGACTGAACAAGAACTGCATCAGCAGACACTCAAGTTGCAGCAGCTGCATCTGAACAACAGCTTCAACAACACCACAGCAGCTGCAACAACTTCAGCGGCTGCATCAACTTCCACTTCAACAACGGCAACGGCATCATCCACAAACTCCGCAAATGTCGGATTTTTATGGCGTACATAACCAGAGAGTTGAGAAGCGTATGATGAAGGCAATCTTCAAATTAAAGATTATATATAAAAAGCTTATATATATAAAACTATGAATACCTTATATTGATCATCGTAGTATCAGCATTCATCGAAACCATATACAACAACTGAAACTTTTATGTTCTCAAACCACAAGAATTAATTTACTACTTTTTTTTTTTTTGTATGTTCCTCACTTTAACCCATATGTTGTAGTTGGTTTTTTGTGCTTTTTTTTTGGGAGGAATCCTGTTGTAACTAGCTCTAAGGCAAGACACGTATATGTATACAAATCATAAATAATTATATATATATACATATATATATATATATATATAAAGAATGAAAAATCGACGAAGATTTTTTTTTTGCTTAAACTTAGAGAAAAAACCTATGAGAAATACATTTTTTTGTCACATATTTATAACGTATAATCATAACGAAAACGACAAAATATATTATACAAACACACATATATATCTATACTATATAACATACTTATAGGCGTGATGAAATAAGCTCCGATTGTTTTTTTTTTTTCTGTCTGAAACTGATTTTTTTGGCGCGAACTATGCCGCAACAATGTACACGGTCATCGTGTATGTTTATAGCTGAAGTTAATCCAGATATATGAATATATATATTATTTTTTTTCATAATTTATAAATCCAATTTTTTTGTCTATATTATACGTAACGAAACGGCTAAAATGACTGGACATGCTCAAGTTTTCAGGCTGTTTATTCATAACATATAAAACGAAAACATACAACTTAGCTAGCAGTATGCTTGAGTAGGCGAAGGAGAAAGAGAATCAGACAAAATTACAATACAAACCCAATTTTTTTCATAGCTATAATGAATATGTTTTTTTTTTTTTAATAAGTATAAAAACTTTTCTTGAAATCCATTTTTTTTTATTAGTTTAATTAACGAAACAACTTGAGCATGTAACAGCAAGAAAAACAAAAGTAACATTCAAAAAGCGACTAACAAAGAAACGTGATAAATAGCCCGTCAAAACGAAAATCAGAGGAAACCGAATGGGAAAGGTAAAAGAAAAAAATAGAGACACAATCGAAAGTAACGAAAGAGAAACACGTCAAATCACAGGAGTGACTTGGTTTGATTGCCTAAAAAACGCATGGATAACGTTTTAACTTTTAATTTGCCTAACACACTTTTCGAAATTCTAAATTGGCCAGTCACTCCTTCTGCAGGCAAAAAATATTTTTTCGGTGTAGGTACATAAGTAAATGAAACAGAAACATTATTTTGTTACTACAATATATGCGATGATCCTTTTTTGCAAAATTCTATCAATACTTTTATGAATATACTTTTATAATCAAACAAAAAATTGTGAAAAAATTTTAATTTGTTAAAAAACAGAAGAAAAAATCAGAATTTCAATTTTATTTTATTATTTTATTACCATGGCTTAAAACAAATCATACAAGGAAATAAGAAAAACCATTATTTAAGGAAACTTAATAAACATTTTCGACACAAACCACACTACCCCTGAGTTTTCTTTTTTATTTAAACCTATGATTAAGATTAAAAAATATTTCGTTTTCCCCCAGTTTGTGTGACACATAAGTCAACGAATTAAGAGTAACAAACAACAATTAGATTTAAGCGAAACATGCAGAAGGAAAAGTTAAGCTGCAGACACACAGTAAACACATACAGCTTGGTTGTGCTGAATACTAAATATAACGATTCAAAAACATTAACAAATTAGATCCGACAGTGCGTACGTACGTAGCGAATGCAAACAATTGTACACAAAAGCGAAAGCGAATATTTGAATCACTATGTAAGCGACATTCATTCTAAAGCCATCCAGTCGGGAAGGCGGCGTCGAACTCACTTAAATCGAATGCAAATAGTCTCAACCAAAGTAGCCTTAGTGAGTAAGCGGATATATACATAACGAATATCGGATTAATCGGAAGGAGAACTCATACAATGCATATGGCACCTTAGCATGCTGTGTCGATTGTCTCGTGTAACTAGATTAAGTCAATGCAAACCAAAAGTAAATATTAATTATTTTTTTTTTCTTGGATAGCGAAATGAGAAAATATTTTTTGTGACTATTTTTTGAGCATGTGACGTAAGGCAAATCATAAACGAACTTGATTTTTTTTTTAATGAGACAGTTTTTTTCTTGTAATTCTTTTTAGAACATTTTTTTCTTTACTCATAAGAAGCCAAGCTAATTTTGTTGTAATACCGAGACCGAAATGTAGGCGCAGCAACTGAATAGAATTTTTTTTTGGTAATTTTAATAACTAACGTTGTAGAACAAGGTAACCTCACAGAAAACCTAATCGCAAATACATTTAAAATGTTGTTCAATAATAACTTAAAGCATGAAAAGTGTTAAGTAACGGAATATATATTATACATTTTTTTATATCGAAGTAAATGTGTCTAGAAGGTAAAATAATCTTTTTATAAAGAAAAAAACAAAATACCAGAAATATGCATACAATTTTTTTTTCTAGCATAAGACAAAGCGTTTTTTATATAAACATATTATACAAGAAAACCAAAAAAAAAAAAAAACAAACAAAAAACTAACTAACAAACGACTTGAAAAGAACCTCAACCAAGCGGAGATTATGGAGACCCCAGATATAGGTTCAGATTCAGATAGATTTATTCTTTTTCTGCTTCCGTTGATGGAGCGATCGAAGTTAGGCAGATATAGGCGCTTTATCCTATGAAACTTTTTGGTATTATTTCGTGGTTTCAATTTCGACCATCTATCTGCTCTATTCCCTTTAGCCTTTACCCAAATGTAGTGCCCCTCGTAGCGCTCATCTTTCATCTAAAAAAATACAAAAAAAATTAACAAAAAAAAAAAAACACACCGACAAAATATATACAATTCAAAGAATACAAAAATGAGACATACATAGATTTAAAAGTAATGGCAACTACCAGGAGGAGAAGATACGACCGCCCGTAGAGGTGAAGTCATTTTTTTTTTTGCATAGTGAGATTAGCACTAGATCGGATGGCGATGATTGTATTTGAAACGTGAACTGCCCTATGAAAGATTTTTTAAAAACCGAACACCAACTTAGACGACAGAAAAAAAAAAAAAAAAACAATAAAATACAGATTAGGTACGGAAGAAGAAAATCGAAAAGAAAGAATACTATAAAATGCCTACAAATAAATGCATACCTAAAAGCAATATACATACATACATTCATAAATAGAACAAGTTTAGTGGAACAAAACAACAGTTTAAATAGCAAGCAACAAACAAAGGGAATATATTCGACAAAACAATTATATTAACTATACCGTATACAAAACGTACATACATATATATATATATATATATTATAAATATTAAGCCCCGAGCGGAAATTTTTTTGAAATAACTAAATATTTAAAAGTAATAACGTAATGTAACGTAACATACCGATTAAACGACACACACACAGACAGCAGACAGACTCGTAAAATGTTCGTAGTCCGTAAAACTACACAAGAAAATGGGAAAACCAATAAGAAAAACTTGAATTTTAACTCGTTTATACAAAAACACATATATACATATATTAAACTAGCAGCTAATTGTTGTACTTAAGAATGTCACATTACAAGAAGAGCAAATAAACGAAAGAACATTTAAAATTCAAACAGAACGCAAAAGTAACGGTCGTTTTCATAGAGATGGGATCTTTTTCAATGCAGAAGTGCGCGTAACAGAACATGGCAAATTAACAGCACTGTGGATTCGATAACAGCACGCTGTACTCGATAACAGCGATCGGTAAAGTTTTTATAAATCTTGTAGATTATTTAATTTTGCGGAATATAATCTTAAAATTAAATCTCCAATTTTTAACTCCTATCGATCAGACTTTTTGATCGAGAGCAGCGAGGTACGACTTTTGACCAATTTCGCATATTTTTGAATGGCTTTTTCCTCATAACTTTGCTGAAATTGCTCATACAGCTAAAAGAGTTACCGTTTTGAATAGCTTATTACCAGTCCTAACATTTTTTTTATGGATTTAGGAAAATAAATTTTTTGGTAAATTTGTAATTTTGTAAAATTTGCAAAAACTGGCCAAAAATTGAAAACCAAAATTTCGAATGCCAATCGTTTTTGGATAATTGTATCGGCAGGTATGTCCAAACTCCAGTTGAAAGAAGCCACATTCTTTGGTCAATCAAATGCTTATTTCTATTCGCCACTATCTACAATTTTGACCAAACCAAGGTTGGCACTTGAAAAGTCGAAAGGCACAGCCGAGAACTATAACGAAGATAATTTATTAGTGTTTGACCGTTACTATAACATTGAAAATGGAATTTAATATAATGCTCGTAGCACAGAACTCCTTATCGGTCACTCGTAATTGAATGCAACACACTTATCATTAGTGTTCGATCCCAAATCACTTGAGTGACTTACTCTGTAACCAGTCAACCGTTTTCCCATGTACTTTGCTCGATAATGCTCCACCCATAGAGTTATATCATCGCCGATCTCTATATCTCAAGTGGTAAGAACTCGAAAATTGAAATAAAAGGAAAACAAATTAAAAATCCCGACCAAGTGGCAGTCCAATAATACCAATTTGCTGGGAATTACGAAGTGTATCGAACATGCCGAAGAATACTAGGTAAACTTTGATATCATAACGAGCGGTAAACAAACGGCTCGATGTGATTTTTTTCCTTTTCCCGGATCGTTAGGCGCTGATAGCCACAACACGTTTGAGCCGCGCGTCCAATTAGTGTTCCGGAATTACGTCAGAGCACGCAATCGGGACCGATAAGAGCCACTATATTTTCACTCCACGATCTCGATCCTTCGCCTCGTGATCCGTCACGATCGTGTCACGAAGGCACACCCACCGCAGATGGGCGGTTCGGTCGGTGATCGATCTATATTGTTGTGTGCATATATGGTGCTTCAATCAAGTGCCGATAAGCATTAGCATTAACCGAATGGCGGGCCAGTCATTGTTTGGATTCCCGCATGGACAAGCCGAAGGCTGAATCTCTTGAGGCTTGGGCTCTGGATTGCATTGGCAATTGCATGATTCGCACCTGGAAAGTGATGGGCTCGACTCGAAAGTGGGCACGTGTCAAATGCTCAGGAGAATCAGCAGTCGGTGGTTGGATAAGGGGCAACCAAGTCACCTTGGAATTATATCTTCTTCAAGGTTATTTATACAATTTTCACCTTGATCTCATTACTTGAGCTATGTTTTGGGTTCCTTTTGAAGTAATTATTTATAGAATTATTACAAACAGTTTTCATTCAAACCAGACGTTTTAGATTTGCATGCGCGATTCGCTTGCAGTCATAACATTTGAAATGCGTTATCTATTTCAGACGCTTAAATTGCAAATCAATTTTGCTGATATATTTCTCGGTAATCAAACATCTCAATTGTAGTGACAACAATTTCCGATCATTCGAGGCTTTCCCGAATGAAAAACAATATACGAGTACTGCTGCAATCCGGAATTGATTAAAAAGTATTTCATATGTGTTGGCATGTATGCTGCATTTAGCAAGTTGTTTTTCTTTTTTTTTTTATTAATAATAATACAAGGCGTAAATGTAAGAAATATAAAAAAAACAAAAAAAAAAGGATATATGTATATAAAGATGTCAGAAGCTTCTTTGTCACCTCACCAATATGCACTGCACCATTTTCAACGCGACATGCACTTCAATTGACTTTTGTTTACTTGGTAAATGGTTTTTATTGATTATCAAATTGCCGCATTCCATGGCTGCCAAGGCTAAGTACTTAACACATCACAGATTGAAAAACCCGACCCGATTTCTATATGGAAATGCGTGTTCCACAAGCACATTTCTATTATTTCAAACACTTCATATGAAAATGTCAATGGAACTCGTTAGTTTACTATGGTCCCCAGAATTTGTCCACTTCTTGTATCTTTCATCTTATCTAATTTTGTCCACTTCTTTCATCTTTCATCTTATCTAATCATCATGATGTTCCTATTTCTTTAGGAACACTTCGTGCAGCTCCACATCCTTCAGATTGACAATTGTGAGGCGGCGTGAGAACTTGCCAGTCTGCCAGCGCTCCTCCAGTTCCTCGAGAGTCCTGCCCCTCGTCTCCGGGACAAAGACGCCGATGAAGGCGGCCGCAAGGAAGGATATTCCCGCATAGAAGGCAAATAGATTGGCTGTGCCCAAAGCGGCCTCCATATTCGGGTATATCTTCAGCATTATGAAGGCCAGAATCATGCCAAAGAAGATGGCTATCCCGGAGGCACTGCCTCTCGCCCGCTGCGGGAAAACCTCGGAGATCATGAAAAAGGGCAGCGTCAGCATGCCCATCGTGGAGAATACTATGTGGGCGACAATGCAGGCCACCGGTAGCCAGTGCAAGGTGCCCAGTGTGTCCGGAAACCAGTTACCACCAGCCAGGAGCAGCATGCAGGCGCCCATTCCGGTGGCCGAGAAGATTCCAGACGGCTTGCGGCCCCACTTCTCAAAGATGCCGCTCATGAATAGCGTTGTGATTATCCTTGCCACGCCGAGCATTACGGCCACCAGCACGGGATCGATGGTAACTCCCGCCTGTTGGGCAATTTGGACGGCATAGACAATGATCACCACCACACCGCACGCCTGTTGGAATCCAAAGAACGTGGTCATCATCAGGACGGGCTTGTAGACCTCCGGACGATGGATCATCTGGCTGAGGGATTCGCCGGCGGCGGTGGTGTTGCTCGCATCTGCCAACTCCTTCATGTGCGCCAGTTCCGCCTCGAATTCCGGTACGTAGTCCACCTCTGAAAAGTGATTTAAATCGAACATAAGTATGAGAAAAAAGGAAATCAAAATTGCTTAGATTAGAATCTTAATTAAATCTAAAACTAATAAATCAGCAGTCGAAATTAAGGCGTTCAATGCCACTGAGATAATTACGATGAAGCCAATTTAACTATTTAATATAATTACTTTCATTGCTTTGCCATTTTGTTGACTGAACCTAAAGGTCTCATTAAATTATTTCGCATGAAATACTACCAACTCATTTTTTACCTGGCATGCCATAAAGGTCAATGTTTACATTAGCTCCATAGGATCGGACTTTTTAGCCACCCTCACTCACTTAATTAATTCACTAATAGTCTTAAATTGCTGACCAGATTGTTTGATTATTTAGTATTGTGCTAGTCAATGATTAAGTGTATGTAATCAGATTTCCCATAGGGATCCAAAGGTTAAGTATTCCCTGATGCCTCTTAAGGACTCACCTTTTTTCGGCAGTCCGCGGAAGTATCTGAGGGATTTCCTGGCCCGCTCCTCCTTTCCTCGGGTGAGCAGCCAGCTGGGCGATTCCGGCATGGGAAAGACGAGCAGTGTGGCCGCCAGTTGGTAGCAGCAACTGATGCCGAAGATCAGCTGGATGTTGTGACGAATGAAGTAGCCGAGGCAGTACATCAACAGAATGCCGCTGGCCAAGCCCAGCGAGGTGCCCAGGATCAGGCGACCGCGTATCTTGGGTAAACTAATCTCGGCGGAGTAGACACCCACTGGCGATACGAACATGCCGATCATGATACCGCCAAAACAACGACCCAACAGCATTTGATAGTAGATCATGTCGCGATCGGAGTGCATGAAACTGGTTACCAGCAGGATCCAGCCAATCAGTCCTATCAAATTGGTCAGCAGGATGGTGTGTTTGCGGCCAATCCTGTCCAGGAAGTAGCTGACCAGAAGTCCACCCAAAGGACACGCCATGTTCTGGATGGAGGCTAGACACAAGGATAATATAAAAGGTTAGTGGGTTTTTTTTTATTACTATATGAATAACATTTTGATCAACAATTGATCTCAATCATTTCTTAATCTCAGAGAGCGATGAATACATTGCTATATCTTTTAGTTAAGTTATATTGATTTTAAATGGATTGGCCAACCAATTTGTTTGCTAGGATGTTTGCTTGTATGCTATGCTTACCAAACCAACTCGACTCGTCCTTGTTGAGCCAAAATGGCTGTGTTTCGTCGTGCAGCTGATTGAGAGTAACTGCCGGCATGCTGACCACCATTCCGGAGCCGAGAACGCCGCTGTTGCCCAGGAAGACCATCAGTTCCTGTCGCAGCACAGCCAGTCGACCCTCGCCGAGGGGCTTCTCCTTCGCGTGGGAGTCCTTTGTCGTGTCCTTGGCGACAACTGTGGGCTTGTAGGCCGGCGGCGGCACCAGCTGCTCCTCCTGCTGGCCCTTCATTTTGCGTGAGAGTGTGCAAGCGTTTGTTGCTCTTTTTCTTTATATATTTTATTGGCCTTCTAATCTATTGGCTTTCCCGGTGGTCGAGGGGGGGGGGGCGGGGGTAGACCAGTAGAGGTGTTTGTGATGCCTTTTGAAAAACAAAAAGGGGGCGTGTCTGGTCGGTGGAGCCGATGGTGCCCTGTTCGCTGCCAATCAATTAATGGCTCACAATTAGCTACAGTGGCGACGTCGTCGACTAGTGTGGCACCTGTGGGTTTGGCTGGGCCTGTGGCTCTGATAGCTCCGACTGTTCGACAAGTGGAAACTTCCGCGCATTTCAATCAAGGGCTCACGCTCCAGTATCAATTTCACAAGTTGCACTTATCAGTTTCGAACGGCCGAGAGTTTTGTGTTATCCGTACTCGAGCTACGTTTACCAAATTCGCAAAAATCCATTCCTTAATATTTTTCGCTTGTTACCGCTCTCCGTTTCGGTGGGACGGACTGAGGACGTTGAATAAAACACGTCCGTTGCGTTCGGCGTTCGCTGGTCGACTGAAATGGATGCTATGCCGTTGCCCTGTTTTCTGCCACCCATAATTTGCAAATTAAAAAAAAAAAAAAATTATTGTTTGCATTTAATACGAATACGCGGCGTATACGCGATTAGGCGAATTCGGTGATTACGTATACGCCACCGCAGGCACGCTGTGAGCGGCGTTTTGAACGCAATTAGCTGTCTAATCGATCCGGCGACACCCTCGCTGACCCCCCTATAGTCACACCACCTAAGCCCCCCGCAAAATACCCATTATCTGTATCTCTCTCACGTTTTGCTCTCTGAATCGAACGACATTGGCAACGAACTTGACATTGTCCCAACGAAAGGAAAGGTTAAAGGGGGGCGGGGGGCGATTGAATGTCAGCTGAATGCTATATTAAAACCGAAATGAAGAGTAAAATCTGTCATCGGTTGGCCAGCGAAATACCCTGATTCGGAATCCCCCACAGCATGCAAGGCATATTGAGCACCGAACAAAAGCGTAAACAATTTAATTTGCTTATTTATGACTGCACTAATCTGGCCAAAATCGCGAATCACGTTTCGGATTCGCTTAGGCGAAATCGGGGGATTTTTAAAGGAACCTCTTTATTTCTGTACCTAAGACTAAGTATTTTGTTACCAATCAATTTCGCAGATGTTCGGTTGTTGTATGTACTTTAGGTTTTCGTACATTCTGAAATGATTAAAAAATACATTTTTTAAAAATAAAATCATATATAAATCATTAATGTATGTATCATGTCTATTTATGTTGATGTATCATATTACATAAAGTCCATAAATTATGATGAAAAAAAAAGAAGAAGTTGCATTACAATTGAAGTGGACCCTTTGCTGCGTTAGGGTATGTTTATAAGGTAAACACAAATGTTTCGTTAATGAAATTTCAGTTTTTTTTTTTGTTTTTCTTCTGTTTACGAAGCACATCGTACTCGTAATCATCGGAATCGGTGCGAATACTGCGGCTGCAGTTGGCCAAAAGCCAGAAGCCAATGGCCAAAAAGCAAAAGAGAGACCAGAAGCTTATCAGCCCTCTCCGTTCCACCTGTCCGCCTGTCTCTCTCTAGCCACCTTTGCTGCGGAAGAGGTGCATAAATTATGCGATATCGAGCGGTATGTTAATACCCTGCGCTCATTCTACGTTCTCTGTCGCTTTTTGGACCCCCGGACTTATCAATAGGGCGATGCACGCCGCTGCCACGCGGCCAGATCGTTTTGAAATGAATAATGCCCGAGCGGCTACTTTAATTAACGGAATCCGAACCACGAAATGTGGCAACTGTTTTTATGACCACAACAAGCAGTGTAATCACGATAATGACGGCAAATATTTAAATACTGATTGCGGGCCACTTTGACAAGTTCAAATATTTATGGCTTAATATTTAGGTAAATCAAGCAATTTTAACAAAAGCCCTGGGACTACAAAAACACATAAAAAAAAACCTTGTCTGGTCAAATGAAACGATAAGTAATTTATGGCCGGCAACCAGTGGCCAGATAATTTAAATTGAATCTGATTTATGGTGGCTGTAGGCAAATTTCTGGTTTCCTGCTAAGTACCACCTTTCACCAGGGCTTTCCACATTCTGCTTTTTGCTCCCTTCCCAACTCAATCAATCAGTTTCAGCTTGTAATTCTGTATTAATTACTCTCCCGTGTCTCGGCAAAAGCCAAAACGAAAAAAGAATCTAAAACAATATATATAAAAAAAAAACCCAAACACACTGAATCGTTCGATTATATGTAAATGCCATGCCAGACGGCTGATAAAACAGTAAGAACGAAAACGTGAGTTTGTCTGCCGAAAAAAAAAACACCTCTTAAAGAAATATATACAGTGTTCATCAGATAAGAGTCCCAGACCGGCGAACATACATATATATATATATATATATTTTAAAATCAAGGTAACTCTGTGTACTTTGTACTCCCATTTTTTTTTTTTTTGGTAATTCAGCTTTAAAAATATTTATTATTTTTCATCAAACTATATTTTGTTATGCGATTATTAATTGCAATTGTCACTACTTACATGTGGTTTACAAAATCAAATGACGAATGATTCGATTCCAGTCATATTTCCGCTGAGTGGTTCAAAAATCAGTAAACGAAATACCACTGTAAACTGATCAAAACTGGTTATCTGAGGACTGTTCCTACGTCAGCATAGCTCAATAGCCTCCATGCCCGCCTAGCAACTAAAAAGTACTTTAGCAAACTATTTAATAATCCGCTTGAAAACTTAATTTAAATAGTATATGTTACATATATGTACATGCTGTGTTTTTAAGGACACGTAACAAAAATCCTCTTATTTTTGATATTTTAATAAGAGATGTTCTAATTAATAAAAACTGACTTAATACTTAAAATAGATGTATTGTAATGATTGGATGTATGTCTTATTCATTCAGCAAAAAGAACATTTTAACAACATTTTATTAAAAGTATTTTTGAATTTTGTTAACGTATAAGAGCGCGCCAAACTATTAATATATCGAATACCATATTCGATTGGCAATGTTGGTGTTGTCAACAGACACTTAACAGAGCTGGTAACAGTGAGTGAATCAGTGCTGCCACACCGCCAAAAAAAGTTTTGAAAAATTATTGAAATGCGTTACGTTCAAACCAGTTTGCAATAACATAACAAATTATGAAAAGGCGTTACGTTCAAACTAGTTTGAAACCATATATGCAGGCCTTATAAGTACAATTATCAGCAAAACATTGCTGACATTTGCAATTAAGGTATTCAAATCTAAAATCTTTGTTGGCCTTCATTAAAACTGAATTAACTGAAGTTTTCATTTCTTTATGTTGAACGTAAAAGTTTATGTCTACTTGCTGTGTCATTCTATTTAACTACGCATTTGAATCAACTTATGGATTTTTAAATAAATCCTTGCTGGAAACAGAGGCATTAAAAGCTTAACATTGCCCGCTGGCTGCACATTTCTCTGTTACACAAGGTTAACAGTCAGTCGAGTGTTGCTGTTTCGACTTTTTTATAAATGGAAAATAATAAATTTATAAATATAATTTGTAGTGGCTTATGAAACTAGATGCACAAAGTAATAAATCCCTCAGTTTACGAAGATATTTGTTTTAATTAGGGACATTATTATTAATGGCAGCATTAAACATTTATTCTTTGTGATGCGTCATAAAGAGTTCGATTTAAGTGTTAAAACCATAATATGAAATTTCATAAAAATTCACCTTTTTCTCCCGCTTCATTACTCTCGTTTCTTCTTCTCTGTTTCTAACAGCACACTAACAGCCGCTGTTATCTACTGTTCGCCAATCCAAACTTTGCCAGCAAAATGAATTCAGTTGGTTTCTGACGCTTGGCGAAAGCGCACGTGCGACTGCCCCACCCCCCATTTAGCTGCCCCCCAAAAGCGCGAGCGAATTTTTGGCGCGCATTTTTGTCAACGTTTAATTTCATCAATTATTTGGCATTTTTTTTCAAGTGTTTGCTAGGAGGCTTCTTTTGTAAGGGTGCATGTGTGTGTGTGCGTGCTTACCGTAATAATTATAGCCGTAGATGTAACTTTGTCTGCTAGTGTGTGGCTAATTGCAGGGCGCACTTGCAATATTCATAGGACAAGTGCAGCGACACCGGACTGAATAATTCACCAGAAGTAGCAGTTCTTATATTGCGACCAGGCCGGTTAAAAAAAAAAGAAAAAAAAAACACAAGGAGCTGCAGAGTAAAAGCCGGCGATCCGACGAACATGTAAATCGAAGCTCAAATGGCAGCGAGCAACAAGCCCCAGTACAGGTACAAATCCCACGGCGCCGCCCTGGAGTGCCTCCTGCACATTATCCTGTTCAGCAGAGGTGAGTCCCAAGTCCCCCATGTCCTAATGCCCCAATTGAGTGCCAAAAAAAAAGGCATGTCTTCCAACCGAAATAAGCGTCGGCAGAAAAACAATTATTATTTCATTCCTCGAAAGCACATATTTCACAGAGTTCAAGCCAATTATTTTTGGAAAATCCATCTGCGTTTCTGCATTTGATCTTGTCATGCACGATCTTTCCCACATCTGTATTTGGCTACACGATATAAGTCTATTAAACCACAGGAACACAAAATTCTGACTGGGCAGCTTATTTAAAAATGATCAATATTTGCAGCCTCGAAATTGAAATGTTATTGGTTAAATGCTTAGTAATTAACACCGATAAAGTAGCCCATTACCCATTTGCTGCCACTTGTTTTTCGTGCAATTGCAATTCCCATGAGGGGGGCCGAAAAATTGGCCAACGCGGCGTATGCGTAATTTATGGATCTGCTCCCATTGCATTCCACTTGCGGCGCGGGCCATAACGGTACTTAATGAAATTAAAACGCGAGCTGCTCTCCATCTCAGGGGCGTGCTTGCCCCGCCCCCTTTTCGTCGTTCCAGCCATAGCACAGTGGCACAAAATAGCATTAAAAACCATTAGCTTTTTTTGTGCCTATGAATATAAGGGTAAAATGATAATGGAATTTATACTAATTGGAATTTTAAACATTTTTATAGAATATTGTTTTGTTTCTATTAGTTTAGGTTCAAGCCAAAAGCATAATTCACTTTTAGACTCATAATTTGAAACACTTTAATCACGGTGCAGCGATTGCGTTAATGTGCAAAATGAACATCAGCAGCAGAAGCAGCGAAAGGAAAACTTTATTATTATCATAGAATACTTGGGAAACTGTTGCCTCAGCATTTTCCCCATCCTACCCCAGATGCAGCCAAGAAAAAAGTGCAACACGAAAAGAATGTGGCCAAGTAAACTAATCCCAGCAAATTGAAAAGAAAAGTAAATCCAGAACGCAACTTTGTCTAGCCTCGATGGCAATTTCAATTATCCCACGTCTAAATTATAAGTTGACAAAAAGTCGAAGACTTCTTTGGTTAAAAGGGAATATAAAAAAATAGAAATATTATTAAATACTTATTAGGAAAGTTTAAAATTGAAGACCCCCCATAATTGTTTTACCAACTAAAACCATGAAACTGTTTAAGCCGATTACAACATTTGGCGCCCACAACGGTTGCAAAACAATCTAAACAACAATCTTATAAGCTTCCGGAAATTTCAATTAGGCAAGCACTTAATAATTGGTGCTTATTATTAAATGAAATTGCACATCATATGATGAGCTGCTCTATTGTGGGGCAAATTCTCGCTTTGATTATCCACAAAATCGAATCATTTTTGCAATATAATTCCCGTAAGGCTCGAGGCGTTTCGATGGAACCTTCTGTCCGAAAAAGGTTTCCCATTTCACTGCCAGCCAGCTGACTTGACTGGTATTCCCCAGTCACAACTTATTCGGGTCTATCTGGATGAGATTTATCCCGGGGACACGGTTCACCCCATTCTCATCATCAGCATCCCTTTTGCTGGCATTCCAAAAATAGGCTAAAATCGCAGTTAAGAAATCTCATCACTCTGCCTAAGCGTGCCACAATGAAAATGAAAGCATCTAAACCCAAAACCGATACTAGACAACATGCAGACTTCCCTTTCGGCGATTTGGGGCAGCACTGTGAGAAAATTTTGGGTGCTACAGTGGACTATGGACTTAACGTGTCTTAATCGATTTAACTGAATTCCAATGCCCAACTCATGCGATTCATTTTGTTCCCTTTAAGATTAGTTGAGTGTTTAGCCCTTTTGATCTCTCTACTTTTCTCTGAGTGCATTGACGGATTGGTTACAGCTCACCTGGCGCGCTTACCTCGGCTACGAGCTGCCCCATGGGCTCGGGACCTGTCTTAACTGGCTTACGGACGTGCGACTGTCACAAAAGGGCGGACTAACCCAGTCCTGGACCCCAGACGTAGGATACAGACACATGGCGGATTCAGTCCGACGCAATATGGCGACACTAATCTGAGATTGTCAGCGCCCCCCTGCTCCGCCCCCACGGCCACCTCGTGTTTGCGTTTGCAGCTGATTAGACGGCGGTGACACTCCATTTAACTGTCAGTGGCAGTGCCTGAACCTGCAACAAAAAGGGCAACACGAACGCCAGTAAGCAGCAGTAACTAGCTGCAACACGGAAAACAATGATTCCATAATCTGGCTAGCATTCGAAAGGGGAACTCTTCCATTCTTTCCAAGTTGAAGAAATGCTAGAATATATGGAAAAGCAGGCACTTGTTTGCGACAGTTCAATACAGCTATCTAAGAAACCTATATTTTAGTCATACTTTCGTTTCCGAAGTCATTATTCTCTGTGTAGTAACGGTTGCATCGGGTGGCGGTGGGCGGTTAAAGAAGGTCCTGCGTTCTTCTTGCGTCAGCGAAAGCTCTCAACCTTGCAACAATTATTCAGACCGCGTCCATCCATCCGTTCTACTCTTTTTTATTCCACAATTATATAAGCTGTTATGGGTAATATACAAAGGAATATTTTTAGCTCCACTTAAGGATAAGGAAAAGTGGGCGAGAGAAAGTTTTCCGCCTGGGCGTGGCCTAATGAAGAGTGTCAACAGCAAAGTGAGTAATTCGAATACATTCATAAGGATTTTCAGTGTTTATTCGCTGCCAAACGGAAATATCGAATCATAATCCCAGGGGCAAAGGTGAAATTTTCTGCGGTTTTCTTGGCCGACAAGAAAAAATGACATAAAAACGTTTTAACACAGGTGGAACTGAGATAACGGCTGTCAGGACTTAATGCCGAAAAATAAAGCAAAAGGGGGCGTGGCAGGGAAGTTTAACCTGAAGTAAAACGGAATCATTAAAGTGTAATGAGATGTGATGAAAAAGTGTACTGCGAACGCTGTACTCAAATTAGAAGTCCACATAAACCAGACATCCTGGGGCATCTAAAAGTGCATAAACTTTACGGAACTCATTCAAACGCCATACATTCTGGGGTTTAGTTTTAAAAACTTTTCTTTTTTTTTAGTTTCGAACATTAACTAAAGATAATAAAGGAGCAATTAGTTTTCCACAACTTCAAGTCGAAAAGTAAATAATGATTCCGTTTATGTGTTCGCTTGCATGCACATAAAACTTTTCAGCTAGTGAGTACAAGTACTCCTATTGATCTAAGTATTCGGTTAGCATTGGGCGAAAATTCCCTAGCCGCAACTCAAATGAATTTTCAGTTGGCGGGGAAAAATGAAAAATTTGAAATGAAAGAGGGGGGGGGGGTTAAAGTGCGATTGATAGGAGAGAAGGCGGAAAATGTTTACAAACATTGGACGGCGCACAAAAACTTTGTTGTGAAAATAAACAATACGAAAATACCGCGAATGTGATGTGAATATTGAATACTCTTAATAGGGGTTTATCCAGACACACCTTTGTGGGAAAAATATCCATTGAAAAACATTTCGGGCTATCACGAAAATGTTGTTTTTTAATCCTTAATTTTTTTATATCTCGTCACATCGAAAATCGTTAATAAAAAATGACTCTTTCCGGTTTTGCTTTTTATTTCTTCTTTAAAGTTTGCACAATGCTGACCGTTTTTATAGCACTTGTATTTTTAACAATTTCTTTTGGCCATGGCAACATACAAAAGAGAATCGTGAGCGGTGGCATCTTCATCAGCAGCGTCAACAATTTGCCACATTATTACTTGCATATATACATACACTCATATACATTCAATTGTCCTCCAAAGTCGTTGTTTTTTTTGTTGGGGGTATATATATTTTTTGTTTTGCCTTAAGGCAGCAGCATCTGGCTGCTGTCGCTGTTGCAATTTTTCCAAATTTGTCAACTGCTGTGGTCGACATGTCCCAACCACCCAAAGAACCGCTCCCATTTTTCCTTTTAACTAACCAAGGACGCGCATATGAAATGTGTCGTCTTTATTGTGTTTGAGTAAAAAAAAGGGATATTGTAGTCGACCAACTGATACCGCAGTTTTCAAGCTAACAAAATAGATATAATAGATAATAGATATATCAAGCTGAAAAACTTCTCATCTCCATTATATTTGTATTTATTGTTTGTGCTGTGTTTGTAAAACTCTAAATATTTTCAGATTGAGGAACTTCCAATGTATAATGTATTATTTGAATTGATCTTTTCGCCTGTTTTATACCTAGTATATGTGTTGACATGACATTCTGTATTTATTTGAATTTACCTAACAAATCTGCAGACATTTCCAAGACGGCTTAACTTTTCACAAAGATATCCCACTTTGTTTGTCGTTTAGGGCATTTCAAATGTAATGCCAGATTATCCGCCTGAGTGACAGACTTGTGCGACTCGCTGATACCCTGTAGTTAGCGCTTACTCATGTTTGTTCGGCTCAGTGTCCTTTCAACTTTATTGAGATTTGGACAACTGCTGTTTCAATTTGCCCACAACAATCTTACCGATTAGATACACAGATAAGTTGAAAAGTTAACACGAAAATTGCTTTTCCCACCAGTACACAATTATTATATACTGTACTTACAACGGTGCCCCATCATATCTTTTATATCTTTTGTGTGTTTATTCGATTTTTTTTTGTTGTGCCGCGGGCCAAGAAATAACAATTTATGTGCCGCCACGCCCACGAACTGCGACTGACTTTGTTTCCTCTGTTTTTTTTTTTTGCCATTTGTGACAGTTTACAAGCAGCAAATGAAATAAAACGCGTATTAAAACAATTTCCGATGCGATCCTTTTGGTCCTTTGCCATTTGCGTGTGCACCCAGCGGGCGGTTGGTAGGTTGGTCTTTTTTCTCCTTAACCCTTTGCATCCGCACCTCAGGCGGGGGCAACCTTAACCCCCAGAATGGCAGCCAGCCGGTGGCCATCAATCGGGTTAAAGGCCACACATGAATAGAAGCACGCAATCGAGTTGGGAATTGCTGTTCCCGCGTCGTAATAACGATGATGATGATGATGATGATGATGGTGATGATGCCCCAAAAGGTCTCGCCACTCAACGTGCAACATGCAATTACAGGCCGAATCACCTAAGTGAAACTTGTGCCTTCTATTGTAGTTAATTTTACAGTGGTTCCAAGTACTTGGAACTACTTATCATCACTTGAGTAAATCAAAATATCGTTTGCCTGCCAATATTCACTGTATGGCTTTGTGTTTCGTGTTCTCTACTTAGGCAAACATTAACACCCTTTGATTAAAATGGAGCATATACATATTTCACGGAACGTGTGCATATAGGCAGTAATTTATACGTGTCAGCACGAGTTGGTGGTTTCAAATTCGCAGAGTGGGATTTTCATCTTTTTGGCCAAATATATAAATATGTATATATGTATAAAAAAAAATGTAAAAACTGCTCAAGCGAATTTAAGTGAGTTTTGTAATTGGGCTAATCAGTATCCCATCTCAAATCTGTTTAGCTTCTTCAAATTTAATTAAGCACTGACAGTTCTACTTGAAGATCTCTGATAATTTAGGAATCCCCTTCGAGTGCTTAATTATTTAAAGTGTCTGTGTCTCTGTGTCTCTGTGTTTTAGTGCTCGCCTCCTTTTTTTTCCTAGTACCAATCTCCTGTCGTGTCCTTTTGTAATTTCATTAGTGTTGACAACAATTTCGTTGTTGCTGGCTCTGCTGTTTCTATTATCCTTTATCCTGGCGAAAAATTGAAAGTCAACTTGAGCACTCTCCACCTTGATGGGAATTGAATAGAATGCAAAATGACAGCCACGCCCCGTCGACCCAACGCCCACGAAAATCCCCATGGAGCCCGGCATATGTGATGGGTTCAAAAAGTGACGAAGGCAGAGGCGGCAGGCAATCATATGCACTGCACGCAAAGTTTGGGTACTTCTTTTTTAAATGTCTACCAAAACAATTGATTATGCTTCTTAACGATGCGCGAAAATTTATTTTGAAGTAATATTATTAGTTAAGATAGTCGCCTCTTTTAAAATCTATTACTACAACTTTTCTATATCTTCTATTACATTTTTCTTTAACTTATTTTCTAACGCTTACATACAAAATGAGGCACATTTTATCTCTCCGTGTAGTTCAAGAAAAACCGTTGAAGGAAGCACTTCTGGCAGTTGAGTTTTTGCTTTGAAAGTTAATTAAAAACCCATTGACTGAAGATGCGAATGTTGGGAAAGTGTGAACTATAAAGTAGGGATTTGCCACGCCCCCCGGGACGCCTTCAGCCCAAACACATCACTCACTTTCCATTTGCATTACCCTTTCCTTTCCCTTTTCCTTTCGCAACGCCTTTTTGCTCTAATTTTCCCCTTTTTGAACGAACGCCCACCGAGTTAAAGAAAAGTGGCAAGGAAAAGGCGAAGGTTTTGCATTGCATTTCGCTAATGACCAAAATGCGGTCATGTCACACAGGTTATACAGGTCACAAGTTCTACTGTTCGGTAGCAGATTGCCAACCAGGTAGCCAACTGGCCACCGTAACTAATCACCAGTGTACGTACAGGTAACGGAGTTTCAGTCTAATTGAAAGTGTTCTCGTCGGGGGAATGTCGCTTGTCGTCTTGGAGACTTCAGTTGTAAGCGGCTCAATGGATAATTAGCCAAATGACCGTACTCCAGCGATTGCCTCACCACTTTGCGCCACCCCTCCACCACCGCCTCTACAATTGGGAATGACGTCCAAATTGTGGCCCCAAATTCTGGCCTCCGTCGGTGGCCATTGTTCTCCTGGAGATTCGTTTCCTGTCAGCTGGCGGCACTGCAGTGTAATGGATTTATTTGCATTCCAGCTTTATGACGAGTGTCTGCTGTCAGCAGAGCCAAAAACGGGTGGTACATCGTACATACATACATATGTATAATTGTATGCCCATAGGTCATCGCCGACATCTGCCAGAGTTGCCAGCCAGCATTTGTAGTGACAAGATGTGTGTGCTTTACTTTATCCATTGAAATTAAAATGTTTAATTCAAATCATCAACCTATTCCGTTTATAATAATTCAATAGTCCCTTTAGTTCTTATCCAAAATGGGATTTCTTTATATTTGAAAAGGCAATGCCAGTAAGAATGGCATTGTTTTCAACAAACGTCATATTGTAAGCATCCACCTGTAACTGGCCAATCCAATCCTTTCACCTCGCCTAAGCTCTGTGATTTGCAAAAAAAAGGGTTTCACATTTTCCATAGTTGTGGGCTGGAAAAGCAAAAAACAACGTTGGAGAGTGGGGGAAAAAACACACAGCAAACTTGTTCGTAGATTTTCCCAAATGAAAAACGCACAATGCAACAGAAGATCTACAAACATACATATGTACATATGTATATGGTACAGGGGTTGGGGGGGAAAATGGGGGCAGTGTAGCAACTGAACCAACAAGAGATGCAGATGCAGCATACAGATACCGTTGCAATGTAGTAGATCCAGATACACAGATACATTTTGGCCATCAGCTCCTGTCGACTCTGTTTAAAGAGATAAATTCCAAACGAATTTGCATTCTCCGTTTTTCTGGCCTACAACATTTGGTTTCACCGAACTTCCACCGAATTGACCCAAACCATTTGTTGTTGCTGGTTCGGATTTGATTTATAATTAAAATCGCCCCTAGAATATTTTCATTTCGAATTCGATTTTCTGCCAAAATGTTTATTTGCTCCAGTGCTCGACGAATTGAAATGTTTGGAAAATTTCTTTCTATCCGCCGCAAAACAGTGCGCGCGAAATAAATGTGTCCAAGTTAATTATCACTTTTCACATGATAAATTTCTATTTAAGTTTTGATTTATTTAACCCGATTTGTTTACCTGTATGCATTTTAATTTCGTATTTAATTTTTTGAAGATGTCTATTAATTGAATTGGAATCATTTGCCTTGGAAAGTGCTGAAATATTCTGAATATGCTGAAATATATTCTATAACATAAATCGAAATTTATATGTTTATTCCGCTAAATTGTGTTTTATAAAGTTCTTTATAGCCAGTGTGTTCTATATTAAGCTAGTAATTAAGTCATAATAAACAGTTAATTAATATTTGAATTTGTTTAGAAAAATCTCAATGGCTGCTTTAAGTTATGGCTGCATTAAATTCCTTTGCTTGGTTTGAAGAGTCGTTAAATACGCTCGCCAGCGTTTTGCCAAAAAGGTAAACAAACATTTGGCCATCATCATCAATCAGCTGGCAGTTAACTTCTGGCCCGCACTGTAGTTGTATCGTATCGGCACCATCAATTTGCTTTTAGACAAATCCGATGGTAGTAAACCAAAGGCAGATAGAGTGGGTGGTTGTTTATTTGAGTTATGCATATCAAGTTGAAAAGGTAAACATGCGAAATATGCCGACCCCAAACCCCGCGGACATCTGCTAAACTTGGCCTCTAATTTGCATATTCGAGCAAATTACAAGGCGAAACGCACAAGTTTTCGGGCCATAATTATGAGGGGCTGTGTTTTATTTACATGCTTCGAAATCAATTTGGCGGCGCAGATAAGCGGCCAAACAATAAACAATCGTACACAGGCACGCGGGCGTAAAAGGGTTGGGGTTTTTTGGCAGGGTCAAGGGGTCACCGGAGGGAAGAGAGACAGATAGACAGTCGGAACCAAAACAAACAGGACCAGGCAGCCAACAAGCCAGACAAAAGAAGCCGGGCAACCACAGCCGACGGATAAAGGATAAAGGATGGCCAACAAAGGTCAAAAACCAAGTAAGACGGCATACAGAACAAAATCCAAGCCAAAGCAACCCCATTCCAACCAACCAATATCTTTCGGCCTAAAATCCACACTTTGGAATTTCCCCCACCACCATGGATTCGAATCTATTCAAGTTTTGAGGCCCCTCGAACCGATTTCGAATGCCTTTGTCTGCGATTTAATTTACTACGATTTGAAGTGGGCCGAATATCTGGCAATCGGTTGTGTTTACCACATTAATACCCAATTGGTTCAATCAGGAAAATGGCAGTTAAGTAAATCGAACTATATCCATCATTATGGACACCCATCTATAGCGCACCTGAAATTCGTTGAATATTAAAAAAAAATACTAAGAAAACGTATGTCCTTGGCAATATCCTTTTGCCTTAATGCTTGTCATTGAAAGTTTGATGTGCCCAAGTTTCTGGCCCGCAAATCGTTTGACAAAGTTTGTGTGGCCAAAACTGGATTCAATCAAAGGAAACTCCGGAATGTGCGGCTTGTGGCAGGGTTGTATCAATCATATGACACTGGGGCAATCAGGATAATTGGCAACTTTCGAAGGACACGGCGCAATCGCTGTTTAATAGTTGGTTTCCTCTCGAAAAACCTTCTTTCGGGGTTTTCTCCCTTTCGTAGCCCTTTTTTCCCAATTGCTTTGCTGGGCCTGAAATCATAAAATTAAATATGCATATTAGGCGGAGTTGAAGAAATTCCGCTTTTATTTTCGTTTTTTTTTTTTGGACGAGGGAAGCTCTGCAATTGACTTAATATCCTTTGGGCAAACAATCAAAACAAGGCAAGAAATGATGCTGGACTAAAAATGGATGCTGAGAGGGCGGAAAATGTGGAAAAAGGAGGCGGTAAATCTGCAAAAGGAAAACGCGAAAAATCGCACCCAGACGCAGAATGGTCGATTTGCAACGCTTTGTTGCACGCATCCATTGAAATTGTTTCCGCTTCTTTTCCACAATTGTTTTTTCTTACGATTTTATGGTCGTCCTTCGTCCTTCGTCCTTGCTCCTTGGGCTCCCTCCTCTCCATTCGTCTTGCTGCTTGATTTGATGTGTGCAATTATGGCGTCATTTACATTCTTGCCTTCCAAAATGGCCAATCCATGACACCCAGTCCCTTTTTTTGGACCGAATCTCCTTCCGCAAATATCCTCAAGTCATTTTGTGTGCACTGCGAACAAACAGTGGCTATATATCTATCTTATATATAATCATTATTGGGTTTCTGCTTTTTCTACATGTACGGAACCATACTTTTCGAACTATTGTTTCAATGCCACCACGCTCGCTAAGTATGCTACAGAATTTTCTTTGGCTTCCCTGGGACTTTTCCATTTATTTTCCCGCTCTTAACTTCTTTGCTTTTTTTTTTTAGAGGATGTGGTACCATAAATATGGAGGGTCTGTATAGAGATGGATGATGGTAAATGATGAAAAGAATGGGAGTGTCAGGCAATGTGCCGACCTTTATTGTTGTGAATTTTCTCGGAAATAGTGGAGGGGTTACTAAAACAAAAGTTACCACGAAAAGTTACTCAACCCAGCCATTTTCTAACCAATATTTTCGGCTAAAAACGCCTGCTTTGCACACTTTTTTCGGGATCCCAGACTTGGCGAACGTTTTGCGAAGGTAAACAAGCCGCAAACTTGAATCGAAACAAGTGCAAAGTGAAAGTAAATATGAAAGACAAACAGAAGCCAAAAAATAAATATACGTGCAGCGAAAATCAAGGTAAATATGTATGTATGTATTCTTTCAAAGGCTCAATGTCGAAACTTGAGAACTTTACAACTTGAGCCACAAGATGTATCAAAATTGAGCTGCTTTCGAGCCAAGATGGGCGGTCAATTAAAATCAAAATCAAGCCAAATTGAAGTGAAGATGTCGAAAAAAATGAATTAATGATGTGAAGGAATCAAATTTCGCCAGAGGAAATTCTCTAACAAAGTGCGAAGCATGCGGAAATTGAATTAAATGCATTTCCAGAAAGTAAATGAGCTTAAAAACTAAAAACCAAATGGGAATTTGTAATCAGTTTTGAATGTATATAGTTTCGCATAAAATATAATTGGCTGAGATAAAAATATGCAACGCAATCAATTTATTAAGTAAATAATACACATTGCAAATTCAATTACGGCTGTAGTGAGAGGAAAATCAACAGGAATATCAATTGCATAGAACTACAAATGTATTAAAAAATAAAATTATATTACAGCTTATTACAAAATTAATTGAACAAACGTAAATTGAACAAACAAGCGAATGATGGGTTTATTGAAAAAATAACACAAAATAACACAATGCAAAGCATTTAAAAAAGGATGCAAATATGAAAAATTAAATTCCACATAATTAAATACAAAATTATACTGCATAATACATCTAAAGCGAACTCCAAAAGCTGTGCAAATCAGTGTAGATGGAATATCAAGTGATACACGAAGCGGAAATTAGGGGGAAATTAAGTGAAAGTGAGGCGGGCATAAATCAAGCCGCAAAGTGAAGACCGCAAAAACGGGAAAACCCTCTTGAAACTTCATTTTTTCATTGACTTTTCCCCGAGTTTCTTCTCTTCATTTTTTTTTTGTTCCTTAATTTTCTCGTTTGGCCGCGGCGGTAGCGGTGTCTTTTGCTGGCTTTTTAATTGCCACTTACACGTTCTGGCTTAGACCAAAAGCCCCGACAAAAGCCCTTGATGCTGGGTCCTGAGTCCTGCGTCCTGTTTCTCCGCCTAATTTATATATATTTTTTTTGTGCCCTTTGCCAAACGCTTTTTATCCTTTTGTCATTTGGGGTGGGGGGAAGTAAAAGCGGCAGGCGACATAAATTAAACTCAACTAATTGCGTATACGCCGCGTGTGCCTTAAGTGGGCTTTACCAAGGACAGCGGCAAGGACATCGCTTTCGTGGCTTAGTAGTCCATGTTGATCCTGCAGCAGCACTTGCTTTTTATTATTCCGAAATTTTCGCATATCCTTTGGGGGATTTGTGGCCATGATTTAGTAGTGTGCAGTGTCATTAAAATTTAATTAAATGCCCCGAAAACGCACATGAGTGGCGCAATGCTGACATCGAAATGGGAATAGAGAAACAGGAACAGGACTTCGATGACGCCACATAGCCAGCATAGCCGCGTCCTTAATATTATTACCATTCCTTGGCAGTCGCATTATTACTATCATTATCATCATTGCCAACATATCCGCCTGAGCGCAGCGACATCAAATGAAATTCGTTTTGTCCCCGAGCTTGTAATAATTTATAACACGATGAACTTGTTGTCCTCTCCACGGTTGTGTCCTGCACACACACAAACACACTCACGCACCCACACAGCAACAAACACCCGCAGACAGTCACGCATATATGCAAATGAACTGTGTGCTACCTTATGTATATGTATAATACTATCCGTACATGACGTACTGAGATAGGCTGCTGAAAATTTATAGTCCTTTGTATGTTTATAATTTCTGCAAGCTCGGAATTTATTATAAGTTTTTTGGGACTGAAAAATGCAAAATTATGTTAGAGTATAGCGAACAAAGTGCATCCCAAATGTGGTATTTTGAAATGAGTTTCGGAAAATTCTCTTAATGCCTGCTTTATAGCGGAAAAATGATGTTGTGTCACACAGTTTCTAAACTGAAATTGAACTACACTCGCTTGGCTTTATTTCTCAGACACTTTTCCCATTTTGCAACATCTCAATCTCAATCTGAATCTGACTTCAATGTCTTGCTTTCAATTAGGCAACTAACCAAGTCATGTTTATCCTTATAGTATACCCTAGATAAATTGCCAGTAGAGGAAAAAAAAAGCCGTCACAAGCGTCATCATCATGATTGTCATCGTCATCAGCGAAGCATGATAATGATAACAATAACAAACAAGCGCAGCGGCAACTCTGGCCCGAAATGTGGGGTTTCTTGGGAGGCCAGTGGATGCTCTGTTGGCATCCTGTTGGTGGCTGTTGGATGGGCGGTGTGATATAAAGATTGTTGCCATATTGCTATCATTTGCACACAATCAGCGTCAACGTCAACGGGATGCGAAATGAGTGAAAAAAAAAGGCAGGAAAGCGAAAAGAAAAAGCAGGACTGAGGGTCTGAGGTCAAAGGGCAGCGGGCTGCCGGGTGGCTAGGTGGGTGGGTAATGTATGCAAAAGGCTCAAAGAACCTACATGACAACCTCCCAACCACCCAAAACACCCTGCAAACTGCTAGAAATCCGCCTCGAAGTGAACGAAGTGAAACCATTCGACAGGATGAGTCGAGGATGAGGCGGAGATTGCTTGTCGTTCGCCTACATTGCCGCCGACCAAATTGCAGATAAAGTATAAATAAATTTAAATAAATAGCGTAAAATCAAATTTCCTAGAACAAAATGCACGAGGGGTGCCTCAAGTGGCGCTAAAATTTCCATGTGCAAATGGTAATGTTGGCCAAAAGGAATTGACTGGCAATATAGTCATTAGTAAACGCGTGAGCTGAATGGAAAACGAGTGCGCTTAAAATTTACACATAAAGTTTGCGTGTTTCTATGAAAACTTGGTTATTTAACCAATACTAATTTAGCTAACAATGTTTTGAATTCAAATATTGTTCTTGCACTTCTCGAAATGCTAACAAAGGCAATTTCCAGTTCTGTTTGCTACTTTGACACATGTTTAACCACACATTTTAGCGCGGTCCGTAACCGCGACCTTGACTATCGGTCTACCACCACCCACCAAAACCACTAGCACCCACCTGCCCCACCATCCACCACTTCTGTCCAACATTTGCCTATAATTGCCTATTAGTTTTCATTTGTTGATTTGGTTTTGCCTGCACGTGAACCAAGGTTCCATTACTGATTTTCGGTTTCGCTTTAGATATTGATATTGGTTTGGTTCTCGGTTTTTGGTATTGATTTGGTTCTATATACATGTACATACATGCATAAGTTAATGGTCAAAGCCTTGTCATCCGATCAATGGGGGTTAATAGTCTGGCTTCCAAGTGGAGGTCAGAGTTCATTGGGGAAAAGATTCGTATAACTTGGGCCACACACTATATTCATTGAACAAATGAATATTACTTAAATATTCATTTCTATTTTTAACGTTCTTTTGCAAATTTCTTAAATATTTCTAAGCTTTCTTTTTTGTTACGGCTCACAATCCTTTGCACTCTCATATTTTAAAGCCAACTCTTTGAATGCTTGTGGTCAGAATGTCGGGGAGCGTTGGCCAAATTGAAGCAATGACATTTGGATTGTACGGAATTTTGTTTTATGTCGTATTTCTGCCATTCATTTCAATTTCTTCTGAATTATCTTTTTTTTTTGTTGGCCAGTTCGTTCAACTTGGCGACGACAGCGCCACAAATATTTCATTGGGGCATTTGCATTTATGTTTTTTTTTGTGGGGCATTGTTAAGGGTTCATTCTTAGGCCCCTGCCCACTCCACAGCCACATTAATTTCCCGGGGAAAGCCGACCGACCACTCTAAGTGCGAATGGGGAAAGTGCATACATAGCTGGGAAATCGAAATCAAGAGGCAAAATCATTATTCATCCGCCGCCAATCTGCAGCGTGGCAAATTGGCTGGCTGAAGATGAAAGTGAGCTGCCAAAAAGTAGAGAAAAAATAATTATATATCACGGCTGGCAAAAGTACACAAATAATACGTACACGGAAAGAAATTTTTTAAATCTACGGATTGAATTTGAATTGGTTTAAATGTTCATTTATCGGTGGGCTTTCATTATTTGTGCTCAGTGGCAGTGAGAAGCAAATAAGCAAGAAAATCGGACAAGGCCTCGAAGAGCTTCCCTTGGCACCAGCGCTTTTCCCGCCCCCTCCCCTCTCACCATTTTCCCGCCCCCTTCGCCTCAAGTACTTGCACATTTTTCATTTCTGTCTGCCTTTTGTCTGTTTTTGCTGCAACTTTTTTTTTTATGTTGCTTATTTTGGTAGGGAGGGGGGCTTTTGTTATGTGTTAGTTGGCAACTGATTAATTGCCCCCACTCTGTGCCACGCCCCTTCTGACCCTGCCCCCGTTTTTGATTCGCATCGAGTGTGCCTTATGAGCTTGCGTTATGCGTTCAGATTTCTTGCAACAATTTAATTCGCTAAAAATACTGGGGAAAACACGCGGCGTTGAAAACTATGCCGCCTCTAATTGGCATGGGGAAAAGTGAAAAACCGAAAATCGAAAAATGTGCTAAGCGGCAAAATGTTTGCGGTGGCAATCGAAGCACGTTGCCATTAAAATTGCACTTTTTCAGATTTAACCTGTTGGTCTTTCCGCTGGCCAAATGAATAATTCATGTCACTTGCCGCACAAAATGGATGATTTTTTTTTTTTTTGGTCTGCTTCAAGTATTTCGATTTATCACTGTTTGTACGGTAACACAATAAACACTTAACTAATAAATATGAATAAACGAATAAATAATAAAGTGGGCTACTTTTTTCAGTTTGATTTTCAATATGAATTTTATTCAGAACTTTTTTTTGGGCTTACGAGCTATCACAATATTGGCTATACAAATGGCTCTATGTTAATCTTTTTATCTTATCTTAAACCTTCACCAATCGCTCGCGGCGCTGGGCAAAGTGGAATCCACCGTAGTAATCCTCCAGATCGCGCAGATCCCGCTGAAACTGGGCGTCCAGCTTGGCCTGTTCGGCCTTCTGGCGGGCTGATGGGCGTCGCACAAGGGCGTGGCTGCGCAGACTCAGGCGGCGGCGAACTTTCTGCCCACCGACCATGTCGTAGAGCGGTGACTCCGGCGAACTGGAGTCCATAACCATCAGACACCTCTTGGGATCCGTGTGGGAGGGGAAGCCGCGTGGTGTGGTCTGTCCGGTCATGGCCTCGCTGATGTCATGGAGACGCGGCTGCTTTTGGGCCAGATGCTCGAAACTGCACTTCCATTGGGCGTAGCGGCGATCGGCTATGTTGGATGCGGACTTCTTGGTGGGCGTCAGTAGGGTGCCGCAGGATCCGAAGGACGAGCAGCGTGGCATGGGGCGCAGGAGATGCTTGGAGCGCTTGTTTAGTCGCTTTTGTTTTCTGGCCGAGATGCTCAGTTTGCGGAGGACGAGTCTCTGGATGTTGCTTATAAAACCGGGCAGGGGAGTGCAGAAGATGCCAGGATTTGCAGGACTGGTCGAGTCCTCGACGCTCTTTACCTTCTCAGCGGAATGTGTGCTGCCCATTTTGAGATTTCTTGAGAATGGTATAGTCACAAGTTCGTAATATATTAATATATATAATATTGTTTTGGAGAACGTTGTTAGCGGTGTAACTGTTGTTGGACAACTGATGCTGATTGCCATCGAGCGGCGGGCATATATACCGAAAATCTGAAAGGATCAGGTACCCGGGGTGGGCAGGACCCTAATAGGGATCAGGTCTTATTCGCTACCCGCGCGACCTTCATAAAATCCTAACCCCTAGCCCTGACCATAATCCCCTTGTTTTGCATAGTTTTATGAGGCAACATTTGGCCACGATTTCGGGGTTTTGCAAGAGTCGCGATTCCATTTTATTGCCCCTGCAATCCTTGCACGTGCAAGAGAGCTTGGGTTGCGATGGGTTAACTCTTGAGGGTCGCCATAACGATGAGGCTGGTCGGAGCAGGCAACGGGCATTTAATGGCCTGTCATTTGCTGTCGCTCGCTGCTCGCTGGCCAGGATATGTCTCAACATCCTCGAGACATAATTGCCCACTGTAAGGAGCTGCAGTTCTGATGGGGCGAAGCCATGGCCATGGAGCAATGGAGCGCCTCCACCTTCAAGGCGCTGGCAGTGGTACAGCCACTTAAGTCTTGGCTGTCATCGCAGAAGGAAATTCTTAATGAATTGCAGCAAAGCCATAAAGGGAGCAAAGTGCACAGTGAAAAATAACGGACAGTAAGTGTGAGCGATGGTCTTAAGTACTATTAAATCAAACTGCTAAGTTAGAATAGCTTCAACAAATGTGGTTACAACATTGAGAACTACCCTATGATTTTTTGCTCTGCACTTGGATATGGGGCGTGGCAGAGGGGCAGGAGATTGGGTGATGCCAAAGGGTCGAGGTTCGAGGTCCATGGTTAAGCATCCCAGTAGAATGCTCGCTTTGTGTGTCAATCAGCCTTTGCATGTCAGCAGCTGCCTTCATCAATTCTCCCTCTGTCTCTGCGTGTGTGTGTGTGTGTGCTGGTGTAGATGAGCGTGTGTGCGTATAAGTAATTGGGTGGGCGAGGACATAAGCGGCTTTGCCTTCATTATAAGTGGACATATGTACCGCGGGCTGTGCAGTAAGCCAGTTGAAGAAAATAATTAAGCCCAATTATAATGCACAGCTACACTGTGAGAATAGAAATATATAAAAATAGAAGAAATGTAAATGCTGAACAAGGATATCACCTAATATTTTCTTGCTGTGCATAAAATCGCCTTTGTAACCCCGTCTACACGTATTTCCCATTAATTAGGTTTATTGGGGAAACCCCCTCTGTTGGCCCTGAATTTCCACTCAGCTTCCAATTATTTTGCAGCATCGATGCAACCTCTAATTGTATTAAAATTGAAACACAAAATACCTTCTCTTGTTCGCTGTTTTCCTCTGGAAAAATACGACGCCAAAGGACGAAGGTCATTGTTGGGGGAATGGAGAGTGCGGCTTGTGGCCAGCAGTGTCTATTTTCCGCTTTTCGGAGGAACAAAGAGCGATGCAAACGAAAAACGGAAAATTCATTTGAATATTCCCGGTAGTAGTGTAAAAAGAATCGTATTTTTTTTTTGAGGGGAAAATAAACGAAGTTGGGTATACTCTTACTTCATTTTTACAACTTTTACTAGACTTAAATATATTTTCAAAGCGTTCAAATTGACCTTTGCCGAAACTAGTTTTAGTTAAATAATGTTTACGATTGTGAAGTGAAGCAGAGCATATGCAAGCTGATAAACTCAATTCCCTGTGCGCCGAATGGACGCAGAGAGCATTTCATTGTCAACTGCAGTTGAAATGGAAATCTATGGGGGTCAGTTGGACTGAAATTTTGCGGCTTGTGGGGCTCCCCACAAGATTCACCTTTAAACGGAATTCCAGAGGAGCATTAGATTCCTCTGGTGTTACAGAGAATTTCATTTAGTTGCAGTCATTTGTTAAGTATCAAATAAAAATGGTAAACAAATTACAACTGCAGCACATATGTTTATGTACATTTGTTTATTTGCCAGCAAGGATATGTATATTTTTAAGTAACTGCCACCACAGTCCGTTTAATTGAACCATTTGCGGCTGGCAATTAATTAATGTCCACCCGCAAATTACACATTTTAAAATTTATTATTGATTCGACATTTTCGGTGTCAATGTCAAAGGCCAGTTGTGACAAATTGAATTTGCATTTTGCAATAAAAAAGGCGCTATCAGAGTTATCCCCCTTTTTTGGATTTTCCATGGCTCACGCAATTCAATTCATTTCAATTTCTACCTGCCGGCTGCATTTGGAAATGGCTTTTACGATCTGACCAACACGTTTGCATACCATAAAAAAAAAATGGCAGCGAACAATATGAGTAAATGGAAAAAAATGGCATAAAAATCGCTTTTCTATTTAACCCCTTCAAGGGCATAAAAATGCATCTGGGAATAACTCCCTAACCCTTTTCTATTTTCCAATGCGTATTCCCCGTATGCAAATCAACCCTTTTTTTCTTTTTGCACTGCGCATTCGTGAGCACAAAAGCGGTGTGTCCTGCAAAACATTTTCCTGTATGTGTCACGCGCTGAGGTGTCATCCGAATTCCCCCGAGGATAGGAAAGAGAATTACGTTTACATTGGGTTGGGCCAAATGGAAAGTGGCAATAAAGGCTGGCCCCCAAGCTGACAAAGCGAATTTTGGCCAAAGTTTGGCATTCGAAATTGAGATAAAACAGCGCGAACCAAAGTTCAACTTACTTCAGGCAGAGGTTTACAACCTTTACCATCTTTATCTATTTCAAAAGGGGCAACAGTACTATTGATATATGTATTAAAAATTAAAGCTAGTAATATAAATTGGCTTATACTGCATATGAATTCATTCAAATTAGTTGTATTTAACCCTTTAGTGGTCAATTTTCGAATTCAAATCTAAGCTACTCATCTGGCCACAAAATCCATCTTATTCGATCATCCTGGTTGGATTACAAAGTTTACACATGGCAAGTGTAAGCCAAAGTTAATAACATTTATCTACTCAATCACCCACACACACCACGGACCAGTTAACTTGGTCGCCTGTAATTTGGTGGGCCACAGAAAATCCATTTGGGATGACCACAAATCTCAGCCGAGCGAAACGCGGAAGAGCAAAACAAAAATGTATAGAGTCAAAAGGATAAGGGCAAGGACATGGTGCGTGAGGGTTAAGGACAAATCAGGCATCAATAGCAATCAATCAATTTGCGGCCCAACAAACAAATTGACCAAAAACCGAAAAAAAAGATTGCGAGCCAAACAAACACAGTCACTGACAAAAGTTAACAGCATCTAATGTGATTTTGACACACTTCCCACATGAAAATGGCGGAGGACACTGTTTTGACATTCTTTTGTTTACAATTTCTGCGTTGGCCCCCAATTTTCCGCCCAAGATCATCAGTTATTACAGCACATGATACCCTGTAGTTGAGCAAGAAGTTTTAGTACTTAAACAGATTAATCAGATTAATGTATGTTGAGGTCATAGTTTTTCGTTGCACTATAGAATAAATCTTGCAATGCTGATAAGCGAAATGCTATCAATCTTAGTGGGTAGCTTTGATGGTCGGCCAAATTGTAAACATAATTGAGTTTGTTTAAGCACCAAACGAGAAATGTGCTTTTTGTTTGTTTTACTTGGCTTTCAATTTCGATGGTGGCCACCCCGCTGCCAGTTGCAATCAAGTGAACTATCCATCAGTGAACGATGGCCATGTCCATTTCCCCAATTCCCCAAATACCCCAATTCTCCACTCGGAGTTTTGATGCTGGCACTGGCACGCATCAAATTCCCTGCTCCTTTTTACCCAGACCTCCGCCGATTCTCTTTTCCACAACATACACACACACACACATGGGGGAAAATCAATAAAAAAAAAAGAAAATCTTGGTTTCATTGGTCGAATTTTGACTTACTCTTTAGGTGCGCTCATAATTAATGTCCTGGGTTTTTTTTTGCCTCTTATAAGTAGGCAATAAAAATGTTCATTTCCTTTCCTTCAACATGACACCTTCATTTTTATGTTGCATACTTTTAAGGGCTTTGCAAAGAAGGTCTTTGAATTCTTGAGATACTGTAGACGAATAGTTTTTAAATAAGATATAATATTGTATACTTTATAATTAAGGAATAAAATAAGATTAATGTGCTGATATTACGATTTTTATGGAAACCCATCTAAGTTAACAAAATATAAGAATATCAAAGGAAGTTGCCCATTTTGTGCACAATTAAAATCTCTCTTCTATCAAAATTTAAATACCCTGTGATAAAGTGTATACTGTGAGCCTAAAAACCTGGAATCTGAATGTGACATTCTCACCGAGTTGGACGGTCCATAAATTCATCAGCGTCTCTAAATGGCTTAAATGTGGTTTAGATGGTCACAGCTGTTTGGTGGCTAGCAGCTAGCTGGCTGGCTGGTTGGCTGGCATTAAAACCGCAAGATGTCCTAATCCCGCCGATGGATTTACAAGGATTTAACCACGCCCACCGCCCACTCTCCACCTTCCCCTCCTCCACGGAATCTCTAATCTGGCCACTTGATCCCTACGCACACACACACACACACACACACACACACACACATTCGAACATTAGACGCACATCGAAGACCAAAGATTTTTAGGTACGTGTATGTATGGCTGGGCAGCATCATATCCGCGCAGATCCGCGGTAATCTTCGGCCAGATTTCACACCGCAGAGCACGCGACTTGCACGGGGGGTGGGGTTAGAGGGCTGCCGATTAGGCAAATCTTCAGAGGATTTCAATTCCATGGATTCAATAGATTCAATGGACCAAACAGACTAGTAACACGCAACGCGAGCAATCCTCAATTGTGGCCAGATTGTAATTAGAGCGGATTGTCGATTCTTGGCGGCTTACCTAAAACGGCCTTAGGATCACAAATCTGGGCCATCGGATCGGGCAGCATTGTGCATATTGTATGGGTCCTTCCGCAGGACCAAAGCACTTCAGTTTGCTCCTGTTCAGCATCGCGCCTTTTGTTTTTCCGGACCACTTTGCTTTGTCCGCCACTCGAGGCTCAAGTGCCGCGTTGGAGTCAGACAAACACTTGCGGCTGTCAAACGGCAGCAAAGTCCCTTGGCTTCATCCGCACCTCGTACATATCCATAGCCGCATAGCCTTGTCCCAGGACACACGGTAAGCAAAATGGCTGAAATCCCTAGATTTCCGCCGATAAGCTTCAAAATGTTTGACGAACTTCAACTATAGAGATTCAATTAAAGCATCTGGGTATAAAATTGTAGACTTTAAGTTAACAAAATAGTTTTCAACAATAGACCTAATATATTTGTAACTCCCATATGGCCCATTGAAGTCCCAGCACAAAGTTTTGCAGCGAAAACTTTGTGTAACAATATTGACGTGTTTTCTTTCTGTGCCCGTCCAGTGGCTCTTAAATTATGTATACGCCTGGTCCGGCCCTGAATAGTTTGAATTAACCCGGATACATGGCTCGTCCTACCCCACGTGCAGGCATGCTAACAGTTTGACACTTTAAAGTTTTTGCCCCACAAGTTGGAGAAGTTCATGGGGAATCGTCAGGAATTGTGCCAGTATCCAGGGTCAATGTCAGCTTGAATATTTCATGGACTTGGGCAAGACAAAGGTTAAGTCACAATGGGTCCGATTTAATGGTTGGAAAAAGGTGTGCGGAAGTGACTGGCAAATGGTGGCGCGAGAAAAAAGAAACTTAGCCATTTCATATTTCAGTTTAACATACTCATTATCATTTGTTGAAGGATTGTTATTTATACATATTGTATTTTCATTTTATGATGGTCTCTCTGCAGAGAATTCATAGCTTTGGCAAGAATATAATAAATTATTTCAATTTTCCACACTATAGAACCGGCGTTCTCATCTTTATTTGATTTCTTTGCAGTTTCCTCGCGCATAAATTCTCTATAAAATAGCGCCATTTACTATTTATTATTCCGCCAGATGGGCGGAGCGAAAGAGATGGGCAAAGGAAGAGTCCCTGGGGCAAGTTCCTGTTTTTTTTTTTTTGGCTTCACTTGTTCTTTATGGCAGCCAGCAGGCCAAGGGGAAAAACTTAATAATTCTACATCATTTTTATGTGCAGCTCATGAAAGTCAGGCGGCGCAAAAGTTGCTGCATTAAATAAAGAAAATTCTGACACTTCAACGGCGCTTTAATTTCGATCCTGCAGAGCTTTTCCCATTTTCCCACATATGCCGTGCTATGTGTGCACGTGTACGTGGTGAAAAGTTTTGGAGTGTGTGAAAAAGTGTTGCAATAATCAACGTGGCACTTACGTGGCCCACCGTTTTCACCTTGCAATTAGGTGCAACACCAATCAGTATACTCCTCTCTTTCCACTGTCGCCGCGTAAAATTATTTAGTGCCTGGTGCTCGAAGTCATTGATTGATTGATTGAATGATTGACTGATTGCTGCAACAATTGAGAGTCCGCACCAATTATGGCAACTCACCGATGCGAAGCCAACTACTACTTGGGTAACGCAGCAGTCCGTCTCTGTCGTCCGCCACTTAACACATTGCTGCCATCTCTTTCCATTGTCAAGGATCCAAAGGAGCGGGAAAAATGTCAGGAAAATGCGAGGACCTCAGGTGCGGCGGGTGGAGGAAGCAGAAGGGGTAGCTTAAGTGGGCACCCAGACACTTGACAAGCCACTAAAATCGATACCACCAACCGATACCCTGTAAACAGGGCAGGGTAGTCGGATTTGCAGCATATGATTTGGCCAGAGCTGCCAATTAAAATACATTTCGCTATATATTTGCATTTATTATTGAACCATTGGATTACGTTTGCCTATCCTGCTACAATAATGAAATATGCAAACCAGTCAAATATTCCCAAAGCCGCATTTCGTAATCCATATTTGCTTATCTCCACTGGCTTCGTTTTATAATTTTCCATTTCAATTTAGATTGGCTTTGGCTGCGCTGCACTAATTAATGCACATTTATTCGCGTAATTACGCGCAGCATGCTACTAATTCTTTCCATCGATTTGAATATGAAATGAGCAGCAAAAAAAAGACGGAGTTTTCGCCATTCTGTGGACAGCGGTTTGTGGCGATTGTTAAATTTCTAATCATCAAAGACCAATTAAAACATTTTGTGGCCCGCAATCAGTTAATGGGCTGGGTTGGGAAAGTTGTGCAAACACAAGACTTGGGCAAATGAAATGTTTCTTTTTCATGAGCAAATTATCAGTAATTATACCAGTATCAAAAAATTTATTCTGATTTTTTTTCTAAAAAAAATGATTGTTTTACTCACAACTTTGGTTATAAGAGTGAATTTGGAATGTCATATCTCGTTGAGTTCGTGGCTTAATTTTCTATCATGTGTCATTCACAGCTGAAAACAAAAAATTTTTTAAATTTTTCGAAAAAAAATCATGCCTTAAAAATTATTAAAAATTTGTCAAAAAAATATTTTTACCAAATTAGTTAAAAAGTGATATGGATCGCTAGGTTTGGTTGTTAGCTGCAAAAAACGGTGTATTTCTTGTCTGTGCGTCTTAATTTATAAATATTACAACTAAAAAACCAATAAAAAAACGCATAAATTTCGCACATTAATTCGTCCTTTTTTTGGTTATAATATATCAGTATTAAAAATCTAAAAAATTTTCAATTTTTTTTAAAAATATGTATATTTGGGAAATTGCTGTAAAACTCAGAAATGCCGTCTAGCCGTGTAGCCAGCCAGCAGTTTAATTGGCCCCTGACCTTTGACCCGCATCTAATTAGTTTGATTGAAAAGTCAATAGCTTAGAGATTGTAAAATATATTTGCGAGCACAATTTGATTATCCAACAATGTACACATCGTTGATTGTCCTTGTCCTTAAGTCTAGTTTGTATGATATACAGTCAAAAAAAATAATAGGTATTTTTGTAAAATCGTATAGGTCGATTTGCCATTGCTGGGCAATGCAATCGTAGCGGATTTGTAATTATTAATTGCCCAACTGTTTGACAGCTGGCACACCTGTTGCCAGTCCTCGCCGGGTATTACATCGATGGGCTACACCAATCGCCGAACCACTCCGAACCAGGCGGAGATGGTGCGATTGGTTGGGTCTTCACGCCTCACAGATCTGTGGATATGGTGTGCGTGTGCCCGGCTAGCAATTGGTAGGTGGTGTACATGGGCTCCTCCAGTGGTTCCTTCTCGAAATCCACCTTGAACCTCTTGGCCGCACTCTCCATCTCCTCCAGGTCGCTGAAGCCCGGAAAGCTGGTGGGGCAAAAGTGGCCGGCAATTGCCTCCGGAATGTGGGTGACATTGTGCAGCATGTGCGCTGGCGTGGATTGCAGATAGTTTCTCCACTTCTGGTACGATGAGGGAGGCATCTGAGCATTATCCCTTCTTTGGCAAATCGGCGACGAGGTCTTGGGCATAATGCGCTGCGCCTGCTGCATCATGTGCATCTCCCACTCCAGATTGCCCACCATTTGATCGGATTGTGTAGAGTCTCGGGATGATGCACTCATGTCCTGCGTGCGCATAAGCACTCCCTCCATCTCCTCGTCATTCTCCTGGCCCTTTCTCGGCGATGAATTGGCGCTGCTGCAGGTGTAGTAACCGCAGGATTTGTCCAGTTGTGGTTGCTCTGCGAAATCATCGCAAATCGGCTGGCTGGAGCGGCTCCAGATGCTGCGACTGGACGATGAGGAGCTGCTGCTACCGCTGCTGCTACCGCTGCTGCTGCTGCCCACTCCGCTGCTGTTGCGACTGCTGTACAAACGCTTCTGGGAGCGACTTGCCGATCCGCCGGAGGCCACATAGATGCTGCTATTCAGGCTGCTCAGCTCCTTGAGCTTCAGATTGCTTGCACAACAACCCATGATTTCGGTTTCGTTTGAAAGTTGTAGTGTAGTAAACTCTGGTATGATGTTACTCGCTTGACAATTCCTTGTCGACTGTTCTGCATGGCCATAAACCGGCGGGCTTATATATGTCCAGCAGGTAGAGGCAGGAGGATCCCGGAGTTCCTGGAATCACCCGTACCGCATGCGGCTACCTGATTAGTTTTTCAGATATTTTCTGGCCTAATCCGCGAACGGGATTTCATGAAAATACGCGATACTTTATGGCCCGGCAATTTGGTCAAAAACACTGCGATTGGGAGAGTACCTGCGATCCTGTTTGAAAAGTCCTTGATTCGAGCACTTTCGATCTGGCCAACGAGTTAAGGTTGGACTGTCGTAGTGCTTACTCTTACTATCCTATACCTTCATATTTAAAATACTTTCCTGGCCATAACTCTTTTCGGTTTTATCAGCCTTTTTATTTGTGAAACTATGAGTTATGGCTGCAGATATATGACCGATGTATACCGATCATGGTCGGTCAGTCATTTTGGTCGGCGTCCTTGGGCCATTGTGTGTTGGCCGGATCCTTGGTCCTTGCCATGGCCAATTGTTGTGTAAACGCCGTGGCGCAGTCCTCGGAACGCCGTTGACGCCGGCCACAAGTCTCGAATCAGCGGGAAGGACCTTTTGCCAACCGAATCAAAAACCAGAAAAGTCGTAACCTCGAATACCACGCAGCTGCACCGACTTCGATCTATTTCGGAAGAAAACTCCTCAATGGAACGACTCTACCATTCTTGGACTCAACGTATAACTCAAGGCCAAAAGAAATCGAATTTGGCATCTGGATGCAAATGGAAATCAACACGGGCAATATGGAGAATGAAAATTGAAAATGTATTTCGCACTTCAATGAAAAACGTTTGCGATGAATGACCAAAGAAATTCGAATAACAAGGAATAACAAATCTAATTTACAATTAAAAGGCACATTTTTAGTGTGCGTGATCTTTATGTAAATTTCAACTGGGCGTTGCTCAACCCATCCACATCCACCCGTTTGCCCTTAAGACTTAAGGACGAACACGTGGGATCTCAAACTGAGATACCCTATCTGAGAGCTCGTGCCCCTATGTTATATCCTTATGTCCTTACAACGGAATGCAACTGCAGTGGCACGTGATAATCGCTGCCTCCTTTGGGGTCCGTATACCCATGGCACTTTTAACAACCTCCGGGTTCTCCTTCTTAGTTAACGGGAAACAAACTTGGCTTTTGTTTCTGACCAACTGAGCAATTGAACAACTGAACAACTGGCCAACCTCAGGCCTCATTTGACTATCGCACATTTGGTGTTTGCTGTTTTGGTTTCTTGTTGCATTTTCACACGCAATCGCTGAAATTCCCGCATTTTTCGGCTGGAAAAACGCTGAGCGGAATTTCCTCGCCTTTCGTCAATTTTCCTTAACGGAGTTTCCCGTTCTCCGTCTGTTTGGCTTGCACTCGTAGCGCTTGTTTAGCGAATTTGATCCGTATCCTGCATCGAAATATGCATTTCCATCCACAACCATATCCACATTCGCATCCGCACTTGGCAGCAGTCACGTAATTCGGGCATTTGTTCACTGCACGTGACGGGTCTCCATTTTGGGGAGAACTCCCAATGTTCGATGCGAGAGCGGAAACGGAAGTCGAAGAAGAGCTCCCGGTGACCCCAAGAATACAGTGTTAGAAAAAATGTGCCTGAAAACAAAAGACAGAATCTGATGCATCAAAGAAATCGACTATTTAATTAAAAAAAAAATTTACACAAAAAGAGACTCTCTCTGCAATATGTAACTTTTATTCACCAAATATAGCTACACTTTTGTCCCTGTGTTTGGCATGTGATTTGCCCTTAGCTTCGACTCAGTTGAGCTTGTGCAAATGGCATCTGTGGAGTTGCTAGTGGGGCCAGGAAACAGCTTGAATAGCTAGGAGTTGGTGAAGGATACATATCCCTCGATTGATACAGAGAAACTCGAAATGGGGAAAAGGCACGTATGGCAAATGGGCCTTGACAATTTAGCTAAGTAAGATGCAAAACTAACTTACGACTTCCTCATTGCTTTTGCATGTGTCGTTTACTCAAGTGACAACTCACATTTTTCGTGATGAATTTTCTTTGGACAAAGTATTTGCCTTTAAATTAAATTATAAAATAAGTTTGAAATGCTTTCTTTTGCAATCACCTTTCGGCAATCATATGTGAAAAACTTGTAGAAAGTTTGCATACATATATTCAATTTGTAGAGTTTTTAAAAGTAAAGAACATTTCCCAAATTTCTTGAACTACCCCATCGATTCCCGAGGACTTAACCCATCCAATAAAGTGCATCAATCGTGCATGCAGAGTGGACAGTTTATTTGCTTCAAAGGAGCAATCGTATCGAGGATGAGATTCCAAGCATTTGGACAAAATCGCAAGTTTGTTGCTGAAATCAAAGCAAAATGGCCATGGCAATCCATGTCCTGTCGTCCCCGGTCCCCAGTCCCATTGAAATCCAGTTCGACTGAATCCAGTTGACTTGCCATTAAATGCGAACTGACTGGATGCACAGAATTCCGCACGAAGCCCCAAGGAAATGTCCACGAAATTGAAATGCCACTGGCACAAAGATTTCGGAGGGGATAAACTGACCTAGGGTGAAAATGGGTGAAACTGTAACAAAAAGATGGCACAGGACGAAAAAGGATACAAGTGGAAGCTAAATCAAGTACTTTTCAATTTCTTACATTTCCAACTGGCATTTTTCCAATCAAATCTCGCACTCATCTATTTGTTGTTTTCCAACTTTATTGTCTCTTTAATTTGCTGTGAAAGTGTTTCGAGGATCACTTCATTGTTTTCAGTTCGATTACATACCTGTTGGCTCGACTAAAAAGTAGACGTGCTATAAAATCCAACGTGGTCCCGATTTTTTCCGGCGCACTCAACGAAGTTGAATGCAACTTTTGGCACAAGTGCAAGCCAAGCAATTGTCTTGGAATCCGGGCTCGGATATTTTTTATTGAGCCAGCTGGGCAGGGAGGAAAAAACGGCCAAGGATGAGGGCCAAGACAATGGCAAGGACATGACCGTTTCCAGGACTCTCGCGGTCGCAGGACATCTGTGATCAGGAGCATCAATGCAATTTCTGTCTATCATATTCTGTTTTTCCATCTTTTTATTTTCTGGTGACAACAAACAAGCAAATAGCAAAGAAAAAAAAAAAACACAACAAATCATGAACGGTGGGAGGGAGGCAGGAAAATTGGGAGGGATGTGAGAATGTGAGAGTGGAAATGCGAATGGAGGCCGAATTTTGTTTACGAAACGCATTTTCCGTGTATCGCCGGCAACTCCTTGGCCATGGCCATAAAACCATAAACCATACCGCGTGCTGAGGTCCAGATCGTGCAGGTAGATAGCACAAAGTAATAGATATAGATACAGATACAGATACAGATACACACTCACGCTGGCCACCTGAGGACGGACACTCGTTCCACGATGATGATGATGATTCGAGCAGCGCACTTGTTGATGCCGCGACAGGGTCAAGTTAAGTCGCGTACCAAAAATCGCTGGGCGCTCGGAAAGGCCCATCGATGTGCCAACGTGTCCTGTATGGTATTTCCGCATCCTGTTTGGGAATTTCTCGACGCACTGAGCCGGGGGAAATACAGTGATGACATCTCTCACTGGACATTCATCGATCGATCCACATGTGTTCTGCAAATGGGCGAGGCTACTTAGGCTCTAATTTCGACAATCACCGCATCACCTGATGCCATCCCAGCTGGATCCTGGATTTGCCCAGGATAATTTAGCCAAAAAGGACCAGGTGCTCGCGAGTCCTTGACCACGAGAAGTCGACAAGTTCAAGTCTTTCATGCAGGTGAATTCGGCAAACGGCAAGACGGCAAGAAGTACAGTTGAACAACTCTAAATGGTTTTGGTTCACATGAATTAATATCTCTTAATTAATATATATATATATATATTTATATTCAATTTGAATTCCTTTCAAGGCATTATTTTTACTTCCAACATTGTTATTCCCAACTCATAAACTTAAACTCGCCAGCTGTATTAAAAACACACTCATCCAAAGGATATAGTGCGTTTTATGCGTTCGTTAATGATAGCCGAAAGAGCCTCAACTAAAGCATCACTTAAGTACAGTTGTGCTCGAATGCCCAAATGCCCTTCTGTGACCAAGAGTGCCCCCAACAATTAGGCATTCCCCATTTATCTGCCACGCCCCCTTCTTTTAGACTCTCGTTTTACGAGGGCCACTTTACGTGCCCATCTCAGTTTTTTTTTTGTTTTGGTCTTTGGCCAGCTTTAAAGTGATTTTTTTTGGCAACCGGAAGAAGGACACGCTAAGTACTCCATTTTACTCTGAAATCCTGGCCAGTTCCTCTCACAAATTTGGTTCTACAATACAATGTTTCCTCATCCTATTTTAGTGGAGTGCCCTTTGTGGCATGCAACATATTTTACTCAATTATTAGGGCCACTAAAAAAAACGTTGTAGAGCTTGCAAAAAAATGTTTTACACTGTAATGAAGCCTGATGAACTACTAATAGTTAGGAAAAGGACGATGTCATCGCATCTGCAGAAAACGAGTCCTGCTAGTTGTCCCATTCCTGGTGACTGGTTTCCCATTGAGCTTGGAAAAATGTCCCTGCATGCGTCACAGTGAATTGAGGCGAATTCAGGTGAGTTTCTGGCATATTGGTAAGCGGCTTTGGTCGCTACACCTGCCACTCCCCCTTCCCCCTCCCCCCTCCTCCTCAGCCACCACGTAACGCCCCTTCAATTTCGAATTCTCGGGAACTCGGAAAATCGGAAAATCGGTAAAACGGAAAATCGGAAACAGGCTAACTTGCTACGTAGGGCAGACATCTTGTGCCGCTCGTAATCGTAGAAAATCAATAGCATTCCCCCATTTGTAATTGTGTTTGTATTATGAATGTCGTCCTGCACCATCATACCCCTCGTTTTTCTCCGTGTATCCCTGCCATTGTGTCTGTCTGTGTTTTCTTATGAATTATTGAATGGCTTACGGAGTTTTTTCTCCGCTTGATGTTTATTTACATTTGTAATCCGGTTTCCTTCCGTTTTTTTTTCTTTTTGGTTCTTGGCCGCTTTTCACAAAGTTTGTGGGAAAAACTTTGGCTGTCCGGATTGCGTTTTGCATCTAGAAAATTCTACGAGCTGCAAATTTTCCTCGAAATATTTATCACATAGATAAATTGCGTCTTTAGAAAGCCATGTTGAAATAATTAAACTCATTTTTCTGGCCAGCTTAAGTATATGCAAATAGTGGTTTTCTTTGTTTCGGACCATTCCATATTTAATTGGCTCCAGACGCATTGCTCATCTCCCTGGCTGCAAGTAAAAACCCCACTGAGTGGTGAGTCACAAATTGCGCAAAATGCTTTTGTTAATTGCCCGGCTGAGTACTTCTTTGTCCTTTTTCTCATCCTTGATCCTTGTCCCTTGGCTACTGATTATTAAAATTGCATTGCTCCGTTGTTGTTGTGGGTTGTTTGTTTACTCTAATGAGCATTTAATGGCCAATTCCAAACTGGTAAGGTGCCACACACACACACACACATATATGCAGGGGAAAAGCGAAAGAAAATCGAGAGAGAGCATCGAAAAAAGTGAGAGGAAGAGAAATTCAGATTGGGCTTACCTGCAGCGATTTTCCCTTCCGGTTTTGCACTTCACCCTTTTCCCTAATTTGATTTTTATTACACTTTTCCCAGTTCATTTCAATGTCTGTTGTTTATTTTTTTCCTTCCTCCTTTTTCCTTGTCGCTTTTCATTCATAAATTACGGGGAAATTCTGGAAATAGTAAGGTTGCTTTCCCTCGCTATCTTCACCGGAAAATCTCCTCCTTTTATGGCACATCCTTTGTACTTATCCCTGTGGGAATTGCGTATAATTTGCGCATGTTAATTAGCTCATTTCGGGCATAGATTTTGGGCCCATCGTCGAACACATGTAATTAAGCAAATTAGGCAAATGAAGCAACTAAATAAATAGTTCATGGGTGGACCAGCTTATGGCATCCACGAGGGGTGGACGCTCCAAAGGGGGCTGGCAGCTGGGCGCTAAACACTTTCAAGGTCATTTGCCATACCCATTGCCCTGAATATTCTTGAATACATTCTACTCTGGCTGGCTACACTGGCAAATAATCGAGAAACTACTTATAGAGCTTATGAAGTCATTTCATTTTTAATTAATTTTATGCAGCTTGCAAAACGAAAGTTCATCTTCTTATAAACGTCATTTTTAGGATACTTCCTTGTATCTCATCAATTATATTTTATAGCCAAACTATTAGCTACATTTTCTTCCGTGTCATTAGCACTTTGACGAGGATTTCGAGTGGTGTTTGCGAATCCCACCTGTTCGCCGGCCAAGTGATGGTCTCTGTGGTTGTTGCGGTCCTTGGGCTGCTTCTGGCTTCCATTTTGAGCCCGGACCCATCTGGGTACATTTATCATTGGAAGACCCGAGAACACACGCATCAACGTCAAGGCCATTCGCTCCAACAAAATGTTCCAATGTTTTGTACGCCAACTTGTAATGCACCAAATAACTATAGAAAGTTGGGTGCGAGTGGAATATGTGGATGCCCAGACCAGTGCTGCCATCCCAGCCAGAAGAAGACCATCCCAGCTCCTGACCACCCACATTTGCATGAGCTGGCTGAGTGAGAAATGCAGTTGCAGCACTTTGGTCGAACTTTCACCGACGTCAGCGTCTGGAAAACTTTCTATCCTTGACACCACCCACACGAACGTAACTCACGCAAACGCACCACTCGCTTTAGTCCTTTGGGCGCAATCATCTGGGGATAAGCATGGCCATATACGATCCTTTAAGTGCTCCACAATTGCATTATGGAGGGAATTTTGAAGTGCACGACTTGGCATAATTCCTTGGCCATCAAATCAGTTTGCAGAGTGTTTATTGCATTTTCTTGAAGACGGTGGCCGGGCGTTTGGTGGTGGGTGGTGGGTGGTGTCCGCTTTTCCGAACGTGGGATAATATTTTCCAAGTTGCCACTTTCCACAAACTCAAGTTGACTTTGGTATGCTTCTTGCTGGTCTCAAGTTACTTCTTTGATTTTCTTTAAAGTTTGCGCATGGCGAAATCTGTGCAAATGCGAATAAGTTAAGGATAATTGAATTAAATATAAAAAGATAGTCATTTATGGCATTATTTGGCTTCTAATTGCAGTTGTGCGTCTGGAGGTCTTCGCCGAAGAGGTAACCACAGCAGCGAGTCTTTCAGAAGGTGAGTTACCCCCTGCAACGATCAGTTTCGAATCTGATTCAATAAATTGTTATTGAATCGCCGCAGAATGGGGCTCCGGCTGGCGGGGCACCAATTTCCTGGTGGAGGTCGAGCAAACCGCACCCATTTCGCCGCCCTCCTCGTCATCGGCGTCCTCGAATGGCAGCGATGATTATTTGGGTGAGCTGGGGAGTCAGGAGGTGGACGATGGATTCACAACAGGTGCCACAACAGGAGCCTCCAATGCCACCACGGTGGAAACAGGTATGTCTCACTCATTCCTCACTTCCTTCCTCATTAAAGAACTTGATTGGACGAAAATCATTTTAACACATTAAAGTTTAAAGCGTACTCAACATACCATCGCATCATATATGCAACGCAATAAAAAGTTGTAGTATTTGAACGGCATATCATAAAAGTTTCAGCATCAAAAACCAATGCCAAACTTTAATTGGCTGAGTTAAAAAACTAGTTCGGTAATACTACCACGCTTTTTGGCTATCAAAAAATTTGGAAATATGCATCCCTTCCTTACTTATTACATGTGCTATTGAATACTCTATTCTTACCCTGATTACATTAAGAAAATCCTAATTTTGGTAATAACCAATTCCAAATGTGCATAGATTAGGCCCGACTTAGAGGTGTTTCCATACGCGGAATAATAATTTTCAAAGGATATGCGACACATGCAAGCGTTGTATGCCGAGGACTTATATATATTTTCCCCTCGCAAATATTGAATTTTCATGACACTCGCGCAACTTCAAACACCTGGAAATAAATCCCCTTCGGTGGATTTAGCCAGACTAAAGTCGCCGATTCGGTTGCTTAATAAATCCCAATGCCAAAATCCCAATTCCAGTACCAATCGCAGTCGCAATCCATTTGTTTATCGGCGCAGATTTCACGTCGACGATAATTGAATTCGAGCCTGACTCTTGAGTTATTTACGTGCGGTACGTGCGACCAGTTTGCAATCCGAACAAATCCATAATGTTTATGGCGAACGCGAGAAGCTATCTGCGCTTACATTGAAAATGATGTACAAATAAACAAACCGAGCATGTGCTCGTTATTTTGCAGGACCCAAGATCATTGTGCGCACCGAGGAGGTATTGATTGTGGGCCTGGTTTTGGTCCTCTGGGTGGGCGCCATTATGCTTTTCTTCAATCGATGGGGCAAGATCCGGATGCTGGAGCCGTATCAGCCCAAGTTCCAGCAGCAGCATCGCAGTTCCTGTCCGCTGGTCGATTTGGATGCTGTTACCACGCACCAGGTGAGCGAGAATGACTTTTGAAAGGTGTTTAATAGTATGCTTTAATTTGAAATTAAGGACAAATGCAAATGGCTGTTAAGGCCTTCAGCTTACTTTAATAGAACTTAAAAGCCTTAACTTTTACATATTGAATGCATTTCATTTATGCACATCTTTTTCAGCGCTCCTCCGTGTCGCGCATGTCGATGGGCATGGTGCACAATCTCAATATGCCGACGTGTCAATTTGCGGCCTATAATCCCAACATTTATGCCAAGGGTATGTATGTACGTCATTTGCTTGCCTTTCATTTGGCACGTCACCAACCACCCACCGACCAATCCAACACTCCTCCCCCACCCCCCCTCCTCCGCAGTCAGCCCGAATGCAATTAAAATCGAACATCCATCGAGCTCAAAGTGTCCGCAACTTGTGCTGCATACTTTTGTGCGTCGCCAGGAGCCGCACAGTGGTTCGAAATGTATGTAATTTATGCAAAAAGATATCCGCTGTAAGAAAATCAAATGGAAATTAGAGAGAGAGAAAATCTACATTTGAAAGTTATTTCTCTTTCATTTCGACTTAACTGAATAGGCAAATTAATTCACTTAGTGCTCGAGCAGCGCAATGCACAGCTTAGTCGCACTTCAGTTAAATGAACTGGTTAACATATGCAGACATCTGTTCGCACTGCCAATCCCCTCCAGCTTCGCATGTAGTAATCCCGCCAGCCAAGTCCAAGGGGTGAATCGAAATACTAATGCGTAATGTGCGCCATTCGAAGCGTTCATTAATGGCATCGCCCCCTCGAGGGCCACGCCCACACTAGCTGGTAAATACAGCATTTAGTTGTAGTCACTTTCCCGCCCTTTTATCTCGATCCTGGGACTTCTTTTTTTTTTTTAATGATTTGCCAGACAATTAAATCGCCTGCCGAGCGAAGGCAGCGGAGCGCAAGTGAAAGCAAATAACAATACAATTTTAATGCCTCTGCTGGTTGGGGCTTTTTGGTGCTCCACATTGAGATCCCCGACCGCAATTCCTTCAGATTCGCGCACACATCCACATTCCCTTCGAGGGCTGAGCAATTAAATCTCGTGGAAATGCAGGAAACACACGGACAGGTGTAATAATTGTAATGCATTTTTGTGTTCTTTATATTACTTTTATTGAAATAGAGATTCAGTATGATATCAGTAAAATTGTAACTTCTGTTAAGACTCATTAATATTCAATTAGGACATGTTGAAGGCTCTTTGACGACTCCTTTACGACTGCCTTGTACTTGGTCTAGAAGAGTCCAAGCTAGCCAAATGCAATCCGTCTGCGCCGGCAGAGAGGCCGTCGGCAGAGACGTTGCTTTGCTCTTATGTACTTAACTTTGGCAGCGAGAGCGCCGCTGTCTAAGAGAGTCATGTGGACATAAAGATCGAGCAGTCGCGCATGCTAATTATGCTGACTCTGCACTTCTGGTCTGAATAGCATTCTTGTGTGGTCAGATTGCTGAGCACTCAAGATATGCCTGGGAACTGAAAAGTCTTACATAAACATTGTTGCAAAAGTGCTACAATGTGATTGTTCCCAATGTTCTGATTTGATACAGTGCTTATTCGATATGTGTGCACATTACATCTCCCTCCTTTTGGAAAATAACGTAATTTTATGAAGTTATTTTATAATTAAAAATTTTATATATATATATTTTTTTTTTTTTTTTTTTTAAGGAAGTAATTTTAATGTTAAGGAAATTTAAGGAACATTCTGTACAAACATACGTGTTCTTGGGATTTTTTTTTTTTGTTTTTTTTTTTTTTTTTTTTTTTTTTAAATTTTTAGTTTATAATCGTTCAACCATCAAAGATGATAAAAGAAAAATGTTTTCTTACATTCAATGCACTTATGTGGGGTTAACTCTTTTCTCTATATATATTTTTTTTTTTTTTTTTTTTGCTGGTGGCCACCATATTATTTATTTTTTTTTTTAAGAACTAAACAATTTTAACCTATCCTTATGTACCGTTTGTGGTTTTTTCTTATCATTTGATATTACTATATTATCCCTTTCTTCAATCTTTACTACCGTATATGGTCCAGTATATTTGAAATCTAATTTATGTCCGGTTTCGTTTTTTAATAACACCTTATCTCCTATTGATATACTTATATCGTTTAATTTTAAGTCATATAATTCTTTATTCTTTTTCTTCTGTTCTTCGAGCATAATTCTTGCTCTGTTATATGCTACTTCTAACCTATATTTACTTTCTTTAGCATAGTCTTCTATATTATAAATGGGTTCTATTCTATCCGTGCTATTAAAATGCTTTGGTAAATTGCATGTTTTACCGAAAATCAACTCATATGGACAATAATTATGTGCCATAGATGGTGTAGTATTAAAACAAAATTCGAAATATTTTATCCATACGTCCCAGTCAGTTTTATCAACCGATATGTATGACCGGATATATTCGTTAAAAGTTCTATGACTTCTTTCCACTGTTCCTACCGTCTGATGATGGTGTGCTGAAGAAGTTATATTTTCTACTTTCAGGTATTTGCATAAGTCTTTGATAATTGAATTTCTGTATTCAGTTCCCATGTCCGAAATGAACGTCTTCATTGGACCGAACTTTAGTACAAAGGATTCAAATATTGCTTTCGCTACTGTATTTGCGCTTTTATTTGCGATTGGAATGGTTACCAAATATTTTGTCAGGTCGCATATAAGTGTAACAGCATATTCATTACCGTTTTCTGACTTTGGTAGTGGACCTATCGTATCCACTATGACTCTGTCAAATGCGCTTATTGGTGTCTCTGTAATTGATAAAGGAGTTTTTGTGTGTTTCATAATTTTAGCTTTTTGGCATTTTGGACATTTCCGTATGTACTCTGTTATTTCCCGAGTCATACCTTTCCAAAAGTAATGTCTTTTAATCCTGGCCAGGGTTTTTGTAATGCCTGCGTGTCCTCCTTGTGTTGGATCGTCGTGGTGTGTAGACAGGATTGCTTCTTTTTCTTTCTTTGTATTCACTAAGGTCACCGGGTTGAGTAGCGCTACTCTTAATAGTTTTAATGTTTTATTGCCCATTTTCTTAAATGTATCTATTGAAATGTTATCAAAGATATTTTCCCACGGTGCCATTTTAAGTTGATTGATATTATGCATACCGGCCTGCTTTTCAAGCCTGTGGAAAAATTGACCTAAGTCGAGAGTTCCATTAATATACAAATCTTCAACGTTGTATCTTGCAGTAATTTTTTTTTCATGTTTAAAAAAACATATCATATTATTTACATGCAATGTCACTACTTTGCGTACTTCGTCATTATTAATGACTCCGTATACTTTGGGCTTAGAAGCTTCTTGAGTAGTTTGCTTAGGCAATTCTACTTTATCATTTTTATTTCCTTTTCCTGCGCAGGATTCCTGTCTACTTTGATTTCTTGTAGTGACTTTAAGTACTTGTTTGGATATATTTTTTAGTTGGTCGATGGTTATTCTGGATAACGCATCTGCTACGTAATTGTCTTTTCCCTTAAGATATTCCACAGTAAATTCATATTCTTCTAAATCAAGCCTCATTCTGGTCAGTTTTGAGCTTGGATTAACCATCGAGAACAAGTATGTTAACGGTCTGTGATCTGTTTTGACGGTGAAGTGTCTACCATATATATATGGTTTGAAATGATTTATCGCCCAATGTATTGCTGACAACTCTTGCTCTGTTGTTGACTTGTTGCTCTCACCCTTAGTGAAGCTACGGGATGCATAAGCTACTGGCAAATGGATACCATTATAGTTCTGGGTCAATACCGCTCCGCATGCCTCTTTGCTTGCATCAGTTATAATACAGAACTCTTTGCTAAAGTCGGGGTATTTCAGCAAAGTTGGATTCATTAGTTGTTTTTTCAGGTGTTCGAAGGCATGCTGGCAATCAGCTGTCCATTCGAACTTTACATTTTTCTTACATAATCTTGTTATGTGACGGGAATAATCTGCAAAATTTTGTATAAAACGTCTATAATAGTTACAAAATGCTACGAATCTTCTGGCACTGTCTGCGTCAGTAGGAACTGGATATCTCTGTATAGCATCATATTTAGTATCGTCAGGCAATATGCCTTTATCAGTACATTTGTGTCCAAGAAAAGTGACTTCACTCATGAAAAATGAGCACTTATCTGGATGCAGTTTGAGGTTGTTTTTCCTGCATAGTTCAAAAACATTTGTAAGATTCTTGGTCATGTGTTTTTCAGAACAGCCTATGACAATTAAGTCATCCATGTACAGAAATGCTTGAGATGGTTCCAGACCTGTAAATGCCATTGTCATCATTCGTTGAAAGGAATTTGGAGCTATTTTTAATCCGTATGGTAGTCGCGTGAAGCGATAAGAGCCACTGCTCGTAGAAAAGGATGTTATATTTCGAGAATCTTCTTCTAACTCTATTTGATGGAATCCCGACATAAGATCCAGGCACGAGAAATATTTTGCTCGGCCTAATTGATCAAGTATGTCATCTATTCTTGGCAAGGGGAACTTGTCAGCTAACAACTTTTTATTTATTTGGCGATAGTCTATCACTAAACGCCATTTTTTTTCTTTTGAATCCGGTAAGGATTTCTTTGGAACTAGCAATAATGGGCTATTGTATTCAGATACAGCTGGTTCTACTATCTTGTCTTCTATTAATTTAGTTACCTGTCTCGATATTTCGGCTTGTTGTGAATGGGGTGTTCTATAGTTCTTAATATAGCTTGGTTCATCATCTCTCAATCTTATCTTTTGTTTGTAAAATTTATTTGTAGTGATTGGCTCTGTCTCCAATCCAAAAATATCAGTATATTGTGAACACAGTTCAGTCAACATTTTCTTATGTGCAGATGGAAAGTTTTTCTTTAATCTGCTTAAAATTGATTCGGCTCTTATGGAGTCGTTTAGGTCTGCTATTTTGTAGTTAGTTAATGGTTCAAAATTGATTTTGTTTACATTTAAAATTTTATTGCTGTTAGTTGTGTTTAGTATTCGGATGTACGTGTTTTTTGAATCTGATATCGAATTTCCGACAAATACACCATCTTCTATTTCCTGATTGGGTATTAGAATTTGGTTATCCACCGAACTTACGGTAATTTGCCTAATAACCTCACAACGAGATGGTATGGTTATCTCAGTGTTATCGATATTATGAAAAATTGGTATTTGTATCGCTTGTTTAATATTGTTTGGTCTTAGAATGAAAAAATCACTTTCTGTAGTAAAATCTAATTGGCAATTGAATGTTTTTATGAAGTCGATTCCAACTATTCCGTCACCAGGGATCGGAAAATTGTCGTCCACAACATGAAAATTGTGCGGTACTATATAGTTACCGGTTCTCATCTCGAGAAGTGTTAAACCTATTAAATTTATTGAACCCTTTCCAATTCCTGTAATTTGTGTTATATTATTATGATCAAGATTCAAAAGTTCATCTGAGTTTTCTTTAATGACTGATATATCGGCGCCTGTGTCTACTAGAAATGTAAGTATCTTATTTGTGTGTTCATTTTTTACTTTAATGAAAATATTTAGATTAAGATTGATGGTATGAACCTTTTGTTTTACTGTTCTTGATGCCCTAAGGGAGCCTGCTGGTTTTCCGACGTGCCTTGTGCATGTCTGACATTACCATTTTGGCTATAACTTGAGAAATTGCGGTTTTGGTTGTTATAGTTACCACCGCCTCTGTTCTGGTAGTTATATTCTCTATATCCTCCTCGTCCTCTGCCATTGCTATTGTTATAATTATTAAAGTTGTTGTATTGGCCGGTGTTCTGGTTATAATTATTTCTATTATTACCACCTCGACCATTTCCTCGTCCTCGGTAGTTACCTCTGGTGTAACTTCCTTGTCCTCTCTTGTAAAACAAAACGGAACTTGCACTTCCTGTCATCTCAGTGCTGCAATGGATGTATTTACTTATTGCTTCGTCCATTGTCTTAAATGTTCCTGCCTCTAGGATTGTTTTCAGTTTTCCATGATCGCAATTCTTTGTCATTGTATTGATTGCTTCCTTTGTGCTAAATTTGATAGCATGTTCTGGTTGCAATCCTTCATCTATATATGAAGATTCAAGAGACTTGCGTAGGTTTTCAATTTCATTTGTAAATTGTGTGGCTGTTTTACCTTTTTGGTAAACATTTGCCATTTTTGCTCTTACTACGTCCGTTGTTTCTCCTACGACCACTTCTTCTAATTTCCTGATTATGGCATCAATTGTAACTTCATTCTGTACTCTATAGAGTGTTGTTCCGATTATTTTTGATTTAATCACTTCAATGGCAATAGCTTCATGTGGTCCCTTAGTCAGGTTAACCAACTTGATTGCCGTGATAAATCTACGCAAATTGATCTTTTTACCGTCAAATTCCGGAATCGCCGTTGAAATGTCTTTTATGTATGCCCTCTGGGCAGCTGCTTCGTCCACCATGATGACAGATTTTGTTTCTGTTTCTTCTATGTCTGACTCAGCCAATTCTTCCTCCGTCAATTCAGCTAGTGTTAATATAGCTGGAATTGTTAAGTTGTTTAAATCTTCGTCTTCTATTTCTGTTTCTGTTTGTTCGTCCGATTCTATTTTTATTGGCGAATTTAAAATGGTTGGTATTGATATATCCAAACCAAGTTTCAATTTTACAGATAACAAGTTCGATCTAAGTTTTATGAGAACTTTCGATACCTGAGACCAATGATCTGGATTTAGTCTTTCCTTGTTATCATACACTAGTATTCGTGCTTCGTTGAAGGAATTTACCAGAATATTTGCATGTTTCTTTGTTGTCGGTCCTAAAATAGGTCTATTTTGCGACAAACATTTATGAGATTTTTCAAATTCGTTTCTTATTCTTGTTATGTTTTTACGTAACTCGTTCCATTCCATACTATTTTATATATTCCTACTTGTTAGTATATATTTATATACTCATTCTTTAAAATATATTTTTTTTTTTCTTTTAAACCCTGTCTAGATTATTCGCCCTACTCATATATCTTCTTTTTAATATTTTGTTGTGTTTTATGTACAACGTCAGAAGGAACTGGGCCACACTTGTAATTGTCAAAATTAGGAGTAAAACCCACAGTGCTTGAATATCTTCTGTGTGATCTACAATTTTGACGTTGTTCACGACATTAGCCGTGTTGTCTTTGGTCTGACTATCGTCAGATCCGAACCAACCCATAGTTGTTAATTGAACGATTATTATTATTTATTTATTTATTAAATTTTGATTAAAAATTGTATATTGCTATAATTTCTCCCTACACGTATGTCTGTCCAAGAAAAAGTTAGTTAGAGGGCATGTGTACGGTTTACAATGTTTTGCTCTATATAATTCAATACCGTACACATGTTTTTAGTAAAAGCCTAACAGAGATTAGTATTTTTCAAGCAGCGTTTTCACGCATCGGCTTGAGGTATGTATTTTTAATATTAAGGCAGATTGGGGCATTGGTATTAAATACAGCCTCAACTGCGTTATTGCGCACCACTGCACAATTTGGCTTCAATCGCTTCCAGATTTTTGGCTTGGTTAGTTTTCTCTTCCTCCGTAGTTGCCGTCTTTATTAGGTCCTTTATTAATCTCCGTTGTTGAAGAAGCTTGATCCTTTTGCCGCTTCTTTTCTTCTTTATTTTTGGTTTCGGCTGTCTTCTTGCCCTATACTCAGCTATTGTGAGTGGGCGTGGTCCATCGTTTGGACACACCTCTAGTGCCTCTTGTAGAGTAGGTGCGTCCCTTTGCTCGATAGGAGCAGAGTCCTCCAGTTTGCGGCTTCTGTTGTCGTCTGGGTTTGATCAATTGTCACAATTTTATTTTTTAATGGTCACTGTTCGCATTTTAACTTTTATATATTTCTTTTTATTATTGTTTTACAGGCTTAAGTGACCATGTCACGGTCGCCATGTAATAATTGTAATGCATTTTTGTGTTCTTTATATTACTTTTATTGAAAAGAGATTCAGTATGATATCAGTAAAATTGTAACTTCTGTTAAGACTCATTAATATTCAATTAGGACATGTTGAAGGCTCTTTGACGACTCCTTTACGACTGCCTTGTACTTGGTCTAGAAGAGTCCAAGCTAGCCAAATGCAATCCGTCTGCGCCGGCAGAGAGGCCGTCGGCAGAGACGTTGCTTTGCTCTTATGTACTTAACTTTGGCAGCGAGAGCGCCGCTGTCTAAGAGAGTCATGTGGACATAAAGATCGAGCAGTCGCGCATGCTAATTATGCTGACTCTGCACTTCTGGTCTGAATAGCATTCTTGTGTGGTCAGATTGCTGAGCACTCAAGATATGCCTGGGAACTGAAAAGTCTTACATAAACATTGTTGCAAAAGTGCTACAATGTGATTGTTCCCAATGTTCTGATTTGATACAGTGCTTATTCGATATGTGTGCACATTACACAGGAACACAAGTGGCCCATGATAAGGATACGCATATAAAACATGCCAGATAAAAGTGGAAAATACGTACACCAAGAAAGTTTATTAACGAAAAACTTGTTTCCGAAATATTTTAGAATCTTAAAGATGGTGCTTTTCCTGACAGCTTAGCGATGGAAAGAAATTTAAATTAATTTCAACTTCAACTGCGGTTAGAAATTGTTTTCGGTGCATGAAAATGGATGTGGACTGGTTGATAATGTGGGTAAATCTTCGGGGGGGTGGGGCGGTGAAAACGCTGAGTTGAGACCTCGATTCCGTAGCGGAAAGTCTATTAAGTTGAGTCAGGACAAGGCCGCCGTGGGGGAATCCCCAATCGGAGAAAGCAAAGAGTAAAGGGGCAATGGGGACGAAACATAAAGAATAAAACAATTATTTTGGTGCATTTTTGTATTTATTATAAAATTTTCACAGAGTCTTAAGAGAAATCTAAGAGTTAATTTCCGAGCAAGTGTGTGACCTCCACTGATAACTGATTACTCCCGACACTCAACCATTATCCACTATTCTGTATGCTTTCAGGTTACGCCTCGCATGTTTCGGCGTCGCGTCCCCGCCAGAATTCGGTGTTTGTTGGGGCCAGTACCAGTCACTATTTGATGCCAAGACCACCGAGGAAGACCCGATCGGCGATGGACCTGCACTCGATGGTGCTGGACGAGAGTGCCGAACAGGTGTAGGATGATTCCAGGGATAGTTCTGTGGCCAAAGATCCTTGGTAGCGTGTGCTAAGTCAGTCTGTAAGTCGGTGAGGTGAGGTGGTGTGAGTGTGGTCCATTTTCTTCGAGTGTTTCAAGCCGAATGTCTGAGAAGTGCAGTAATCATGCATAAAGGTGTCGAAGAGTATGCCACAACATTCTTTTGGCAACTCTCAAGTGGTTTATGTATAAATGTATACTTTGGTATACGTTTTGAGATATAGTACTAGTTCAGCAAATAGTATTCAAAATGCCAGAAGAGAATGGATTAGGTGGTAGTAAGAATGAGGTTTTCTTTTATTTATAATGGGGTGCCTAAAATTGCGAGAGTTCGGAATGATTGCGCTGGAATAGCACTGTCCAATATTTGCAACAACATATACATATACATATATATATATATATAAATTTGCCACTCGCAACAAACTCTATGCCATTTCCCAACTATCTCTGTCGCACACACATTAATTTTTCTGTGCTGGCACAGAGTCAATTTGAGTCAATTTTTTTTGGACCACTTAACACAAAAACCACAAAAAAAAAAAAAACGATGAAGTAAACATACCGAAAATATGTAGAAGTATCTATCCCTAGCGTATTCTATTAGCCCTATCCAGTGTTACTCAATGTAGTCTATAACCTAGCCCGATTTTCCTAGCGTATTTCTCCTACTTCACATTATTGGGATACCAGTGAAAATTGTTAAATTAAACATATGTATACACGTTAAGTACATAGGTAAATGTATCTGCGAAACTGTTTAGTTCGTAAGCCCAAAGCTCAAAAATGGATCAGCATACAACTCCAAACTCGACCAAAGTACCCGTGTTAATATCTTTTCCCAGCACCTCTGTATTGCACTATTAAAATGTATCGTAACTTAAGTAATTTCGACCAACAAAAGCCGGATGATAAGTACGCAGATAGGGAGGAGAATGAGGTATGTAGCATAATACGAAATGGAAAAGGAACAACTAACTAACGAAAGCTTTAAATTCCTTGGGTCTCCTGGGGACCTGCAAAAACCAAAAAACCCATCCAGATCGAAGTAAACTAAACCAAAGCTGCGAATTATATTTAAGGCCTAAGATAACTACCAAAAAAAAAAAAAGTCTAGTGGAAAATATGCGGATCAATGTACACTTTACCAAAACTAAAAGAAAATATAACCTCAACTTAAAGATAACTCACACACTCAGACAGTTTTTCCTCACAAATCTGAAAGCTAAACGAATAAATTGTTGAATATTAATGTTTAATTAACTTGTTTACAATATTTACAAGGGCCTGAGCAAAACCAATTATATATACACTCGTGTAATATATCAAAAACTAAACTATGTATACATAATATATATATATATATATACATGTATGTATAAAACGAATGAACAATTATATACATTTTGATGAATTCGATTAAAAATTATATTTGAAGCGAAGAAGGTCTTTTTGATTGCGGCTAATATAATGGCTTAAATAAACTTCCAGTTTCAGCGATTCAATTTGACTAATTTCGATATGAAAGAATCCGAATTGAGTTAGGAGCTAATTCGACGGGGGCAGATGTCCTTGTTAATGCGTTGGCCAAAGTGTTTATGGTATATGGGCGTGCAATAAAGTATAAAGCTATTTGCTTTCGAGTCTCAATAATCCGCATTTTTTTTTGCTGTTGAGTGGCTGGTGGTTTGCCCCACTCAGCGTTTCCATAAACGGGCAACATTTCACAGATGTCGTACGACTTGGCGGTTCGATTGGTTTGGCTTGCTTTTCGGTGCGGTTCCAAACGGTCGCTCTTGGCCATAAACACATTTGACAAGACGGCCAGAACAGGCGCGTAAATGGTCAAGAGGGGGCGGCATGGTGGGCGTGGCGGTGGGGCCAATAAACGGAAGCCATTTCATGTCTGGCCATCTCGGCCATCGGGTTCAAGTACGGCTATTTATGATGGCCCAGAGCTGTGCTGTTAGCCATCTCACAACCACTCTTGGCCAAATTGAAAACGTTATTTAAAAGTGGAAAGTGCACTTACGAAAAAACAGAACGAAATCACTTAAATCTGCATGGAGCTGAAACGACCACTTCGTTTCAAGTTATTTAAGTAGAACAGTGATTTGTTGGTTTAAATTTAGTTTTATAAACTTGGCCATGTTTTATGTGGACAATTTGGGCAACACTGACTGGAACACTGGCTAAGTGCAACGAATAGAAGGTGGGAAAGGGGGGGGGGGGGGGATAAGAACGACCTTGTCGCCGCCGCGGGCCACAAATCAAACAACCACCCCGCTTTTCCTCAGCCCAAAGTTCGCAGCCTGCCAGAAAACCAAGTGACACACTTTTGGAGGGGTTTTCCAAGATTGTGGCTGTGCTACTGGAACATGGGAACATTCTCACACCAGCTGCCTAGAACAGGAAAAAAAAAAACGAAAAATCAAGAGCAACGGCTTCATTGAGCTGCAACAATAGGAAATTGGACGAGTTATTGCTTTCGAGGACAAACTCCAAGCCGGACGATTGGCTACATCATACTTACTAGATTATCCCATCTTTCGCAAAAACAAACCACTTCAATGTTATTATAATATAAAATGATAGTATCATAAAACGCGTCAACCTGCCAAGATGTAGATATTGCTTACTGAACGCGAATTTCGGCAAAGTCAGCTCGTAAAATTACTAAACGAAGAAAATATGAACCCATAAAAATGCCATGAACATTGTAACTACACTCAAAAATTTGGCCAAAAGTACAAACACTCGGCTAGGACGTAATCTACAAAACGTTTAAGCGATGACACAGGCGCAGGACATCTGCATAACAATGTGAATTAATTTCAGGCACACGACCATATCCATTTGGGAGATCCAAAATTTGGGCGTCAGGACATGCAAATCTCGGTCAATTGTGTGTCAAAGATTGATTGACATGGCCGTGGAGGCTGCGTTAAATTTTTAGCACAAGTGGCGGCTAATCAAAAACGCTCAGCATAATGGTAATTTTTGCGAGGGGAGGGTCCTTTTTTAGATTTATGGACTTGTGGGTCAGCACAGCACGAAATTGCCTTTGGTATTTGGGGGAAAATTAGGTTTGGAGCTAAGAGTACCGAATATTGTGTGTCCTTCTAGCCACGAAAATAATAGACATAACTTGCAATTTGAAGATAATATTTTAAAACCAAGGCTAGCGTTTAATCTAGCCGATTCAGCTGAAAGTTATTAATATTCCGTGGAAAACAGTCCGATTTTCTGTGCGCTTTTCAATTTGCTCGTTGGCGCTTTTTCTTCGTTATCTTTGATTTGTCCACTGAGGGACATTTAAATGGAATTTCATCCCCAGCATCCACACGTCAGCAATTGTTGTTGTTATTGTTGCGGGCACAGACGCCGGAAGCCATCAACGCCCCCAACTCTTGGCAACGTCTTCGTTTTTGTTGCAAGGACACATACAAACGCACACACATACCAAACAGCTATTGCGCACTTGCAATTCCTTTCTCCGTTTCCAGTGCCCCTGCCAGTGCCACTTCCTCATTTTTCCTCCTTTTTCCCTCGGCAGAAGCATAAAATTTTCAATGCAGCACTCGCTTTTCCGACTTTCCCAGCTTTCCCTGCGACTCCCACATGAGCGATCACTTTAATTGCTGCAGCTTTATTCTGCTGCCTGCCGGCGGTCATAAATGTAAATAGGAATTTCACATGTTCCGAAAAAGTGATGGATGTCGAGCTGAATATTTGGACTCGGTTGCACTTAGTACTTAATACTTATAGCATAGAAAATGATAATGTTTTGGCTTTTATGTTGCATCTATCCTTACCAAACATTTGGTTAGATTACGCCGCAAAACTTAAGCACCGACTGCTTTGAACAGTTCTTGAATTTAGAATTTTTTAAAAGATTTGTTTCGAAAAATGGTGAAATTCAAAAATTTTTAGCTGGGAATGCCACTCGACAGAAAATTAAGCTACGAATCCAACAAGATATGGCATTCCACATTTGAACTTTTATTACAAAAGTTGTACGTAAAATTCTGATATTTTTCTTACTAAAAATCAAGACCCATTTTTTAACCAAAATTAGCGATTTTTTTATTGGTTTTTTAGTTGTAACTTCGCAAAATTAAGACTCACGGATACGAAACATACTGTTTTTTGCAGCTGACAACCCAACCTAACGACCCATTACCCTTTTTAGATGATTTGGTAAAAATAATTTTTTTCTAAATTTTCACTTTTTTATAAGGGGTAACATCACGTTTTTTTCGAAAAATCGTGAAATTTAAAAATTTTTAGCTGGGAATGCCACTCGACAGAAAATTAAGCTACGAATCCAACAAGATATGGCATTCCACATTTGAACTTTTATTACAAAAGTTGTACGTAAAATTCTGATATTTTTCTTACTAAAAATCAAGACCCATTTTTTAACCAAAATTAGCGATTTTTTTATTGGTTTTTTAGTTGTAACTTCGCAAAATTAAGACTCACGGATACGAAACATACTGTTTTTTGCAGCTGACAACCCAACCTAACGACCCATTACCCTTTTTAGATGATTTGGTAAAAATAATTTTTTTCTAAATTTTCACTTTTTTATAAGGGGTAACATCACGTTTTTTTCGAAAAATCGTGAAATTTAAAAATTTTTAGCTGGGAATGCCACTCGACAGAAAATTAAGCTACGAATCCAACAAGATATGGCATTCCACATTTGAACTTTTATTACAAAAGTTGTACGTAAAATTCTGATATTTTTCTTACTAAAAATCAAGACCCATTTTTTAACCAAAATTAGCGATTTTTTTATTGGTTTTTTAGTTGTAACTTCGCAAAATTAAGACTCACGGATACGAAACATACTGTTTTTTGCAGCTGACAACCCAACCTAACGACCCATTACCCTTTTTAGATGATTTGGTAAAAATAATTTTTTTCTAAATTTTCACTTTTTTATAAGGGGTAACATCACGTTTTTTTCGAAAAATCGTGAAATTTAAAAATTTTTAGCTGGGAATGCCACTCGACAGAAAATTAAGCTACGAATCCAACAAGATATGGCATTCCACATTTGAACTTTTATTACAAAAGTTGTACGTAAAATTCTGATACTTTTCTTACTAAAAATCAAGACCTTTTTTTTACCAAAATTATCATTTTTTTATTAGTTTTTTAGTTGTAACTTCGCAATAATAAGACTCACGGATACGAAACATACTGTTTTTTGCAGCTGACAACCCAACCTAACGACCCATTACCCTTTTTAGATGATTTGGTAAAAATAATTTTTTTCTAAATTTTCACTTTTTTATAAGGGGTAACATCACGTTTTTTTTCGAAAAATCGTGAAATTTAAAAATTTTTAGCTGGGAATGCCACTCGATAGGAAATTAAGCTACGAATTCAACAATGTATGGCATTCCGCATTTGAGCGACTATTAAAAAAGTTGTGGATAAAATCCGAACATTTTTGTTAGTAAAAATCATAACACATTTGTTTGCCAAAATGAACGATTTTTTAATTGGTTTTTTAGTTGTAACTTCGCAAAATTAAGGCGCACAGATACGAAACATATTGTTTTTTGCAGCTGACAACCTCACCTACCGACCCATTTCATTTTTTAGATAATTTGGTAAAAATAATTTTTTTCGAAATTTTCACTTTTTTATAAGGGGTAACATCACGTTTTTTTTCGAAAAATCGTGAAATTTTAAAATTTTTAGCTGGGAATGCCACTCGATAGGAAATTAAGCTACGAATTCAACAAGGTATGGCATTCCACATTCGAACTTCCATTACAAAAGTTGTACGTAAAATTCTGATATTTTTCTTACTAAAAATAGAGAAAAAAAAAAACATACTGTTTTTTGCAGCTGAAGCTGGAAAGCTGCAAGTCGTTCTAATTTTCGTTCCTCTGTTTATCAGTATCATGCGTATTTTCATTTAAGATCAAATCGACAACATTACCCCCATTATTTAGAGTGCATAGCTTGTCCTGTTTGAGGTCTGCAGCTTAGCTAATCTCCCATCAAGATGGCGAATATTTTAAATTAATGCACAATGGTTCCGCCTTTGCTGCCCTGCTAATAGTGGACCAACTGATGTGATGGATGGCCTCCTTCCACCGCTGCCAGGATGAGTGATGGTCCAGAATGTTCCGGACTAGGACACCAACTAGCTGCAATCCAAGTGGCCGGCGTACATCGAGTTCAAGTAAATACGAAACTTGATTACCAAAACACGAACGTTTGCTTTTAGCCAGCCAATTTCCAGCTGCCATCCATTCTGTAGGCCACTTTGATTAATCGTAGCTGCATATGCAGCTGCATTTGGTACGAAAGCCACTAGTTAATCAGTTTCGTGCCTTTTCGTAGATTCAAGAAAACACCAGGCTGCGGCTTCTAATTATGTTGTGTCTGGAAATGGACATTCCCCACATCGCCAGCACAATGTGTGTGCTTTCTCACCAGTCCTAGAGGTTTGCGTGCACAGCGAGAAAATGATAGAACTAAGTTATGTGTTTTCACGATTAAACTGTGTGAAAGAAGTGAAAACATACAATTTTTCGAACAGTGCATTGTTCATGCTGTGGTGACAAATGCAATAAAGAGCGAAAGCGAGAAGCTTTCGTTGACGAGGGTTGGGGAATGCGGGGGCTTACTGTTGCCAGTTTGATTAATGACGACGATTGCCGCTTACTGATGGCCAAGAGGGGGATATATCCGAGGGATTCCTTTGACAGTGACCCCCCGTTTGGCCACTTTCATGGTCATGCCACTTTATTATAGCCAAGCAAGACTTACTTACATACATACATACATCTGTCTGCCCAGGCGGTCATAAACCATCTTCGCAGAGTCATTTTAAATCAGAGAAAACAATGCCACAGGCGCCGGGAATCAATCAGGGGCAGGCGGATAAGGGGGCGTAACCCGAGTGCAGCCCCACTGTCATCAATGTTTACGACTGGCCATAATGACGGAGCACAGCGAAAAGGAGGAGATTGGTATGGCATTATCAAAAGGACACGCAGCCTCATCAAGTTCTTCGCATGCCGCATTTTCGGGGGCTTCCCCATTGTTGTTTGGCTGCCATTGTTGTTGCGAACAATGCCTGAAAATAAAATGTCCGATAATGAGTGCGTTACCGAGCCGAAAAGAGTGCGGCTCTTGCTGACACAAGATTTGCCAGCCGTGCAGCCATTCATTTCCATGTGCTGACAGCAAATTGTCCAGAAACTCAAAAAGGCAACAAGCCGTTGAAGCCATAAAACGGTCAGCAAACGGCAGAGCCCCCAAACGGCGCCCAACTATAAACATAAGCAATCATAAAGATGGGCAAAAAAAAAAAAAATATTAACTGAAAACCCAAAACAAAAAAAAGGCTTAAGCTGCAGATGCTGTCAGAGCCGATCAAATTGTGGGAAATGTGACAGATGATAGCGCGAATTGTCTTCGGCACAATCAAATGGAAATCAACCGATTCGGAATGAGTTTTTAAATTTGTATGCGGGCATTTTTGAAATTTACTTATGGAGTTGCCAGACTGTTCGCTTCTCCTAATGTTAACCAGCCTCTGCTGATAAGTTTACAGACATGTAAATAAAACGAATATATGTTTATTACAGTTTCATATCGATAACTCAAATTTTGAATTGAGCTTAACACGCCACCTGTGACAAAGTAAACTAACTATACACTGGCAAGCAGTGCAGTTGCTCACAAAATACCCGTTACTCGTAAAGTAAAAGGGTATACTAGATTCGTCGGAAAGTATGTAACAGGCAGAAGGAATCGTTTCCGACTATATAAAGTATATCTATTCTTGATCAGGTTCAATAGCCGATTCTATCTAGCCATGCCCACGCCGTAAAACCGCCCAAAACTGCCACGACCACATTTTTAATAAGTGTTTGGATGGTTTTTCACAATTTTATTAGTCGCTTAAATTTCTATCGATTTAAAAAAAAAATTTCATCCACGCCCAGTCTAACGCACTAAAACCGTCATTTTTTCCCCAATATTTTTCGATATCCCAGGAAAATGATTAAATTTCGCATTCACATTAGCTGAGAAAATGGTATAACTCGACTATAGCATTCTTTCTTGTTATTATTATTATTATATTTACAATCTATATTTTTTTTTTCTCACACTGCAATTCTTTGGCAATGCCTGCCGCAAACGTTCTAATGAACCAAAAAGATGGCATTTACAAAATGATGTGCGATTGATAGAGTAAGAAAGGTCGAGGATGGCAAAGGATGTTTTGGGTAAATGCGAGGGTGCACCAGGACTTGGTCCTGCCCACCCGGGGACTACATGAAGTCATCCGACTCGTTGCCGGCATCGTAGTTGGTGCGCATGTTCTCCGATTTCTGGAGGGACGCATAGCTGCGCAGCTCCGCCTCCAGCTCACGCTGCTTGGCAGCCTCCTTCTCCTGCTCGCGACGCTCGCGCTGGATCTTCTTCTGATCTTGCCGCTCAGCGGCATCCCGCGCCTCGCGCAATCCCCGAAAATCGGGATGCTCCTCCTCCGTTTTGGTCCTGTTCAGGCGATTGACAATCTCATTGATGCGCTTCTCCAGGCGAATGCGACGCACCGCCTTCTCGTTGTGGTAGGCCACCTGGCCGGGCTCCATGTCCGGGGTCTTCTTCAGATTCTCCCACATGGTGTACACCACCTCCAGGTTGTTCACCTTGTTGCCCTGAATGCTGTTCGCCTTGCACAACTGAGCGGCGTCCACCAGCACATCGGTGGGTATGTCGTCGATTGTCTGGCCCTTCCGTAGCCGCAAATACACGTGGGCCGAGGACAGGTCGTGGACATGGAACCACACGTCCTCCGGCCAGCCCCATCTGATGAGCTCCTCGTTTTCGTGCTTGTCGCGACCCATGTATAGCATCGCCGGCGGCTGGACCACATTGCTCTTGAAGTAGAACACCATTGCGCCAGATTCCAGAGGACGAACTGCAAATAGAATAAAATATGTTTTCTTGGGAGGCTTGATTCAGGTCCACCTCTGGCTCAGTGTGACCAGACGACGTCTTGTCTGAAATACAAATGAAATACAGTGGAATTTGCATAGTGCTGATTTCTGTATCACTTAGTATATATATAAATTCCGCTTTTAATTTGGCTTTAATAACTCAAATTTCTTTAGGACACCGTTTTCACAAATTCGTCTACTTATATTAAATCAGAGTTGTCAAACAGTTATTGTTTGCTTTTTGAAGAGAGCACTGTAGTTGATGTTCTTCTTCTTTCACAAAGCCACAACAAGCTGTTGGAACGCCTAACAAAAAGCGTTTTGAATTGAATTTTTTCAAAGAACCACAAAATGCCTTTAAATCTTACCCGGGAATCCGTACGAGAACTCTGTTGCACATGCCTGCTCCAATTGGAGAAGGAACCCTTGAAGACAGAGCTCCAATCAGATGAGATTCCAATCAGCCAGGAGCTGCAGCAGCTGCTCAACATAAATCTATCGCAGGATGTGGAGAACCAGGACGCCGACCAGCAGTGGCTGCCCAACGAACTGTGCCTGGAATGCCGCAGCGCCGTGCAGAATTTCGAAAAGTTCCGCAGGAAAGCCGACGAGTGCAGGAAGCAGCTGCTGGAAATGCTGAAGAAAGACCCACGGGAACCCACTTTCGAAGTAGTCTACGATGGCAGGGAGGAGGACCAAGAGTCTCTGCATGGTCTGGAACCACCAGAACCCGCTCCCGACCCAGATCCCATCGATGAGCCGGCTATAAAAAGTGATAAATCCCCCCGAAAGTCCTTCAGGGGATCAAGGAACACCCTGAAGTGTTCTGTGTGCCGGCGCAGCTTTGCCCACCAGATCACCCTAGCAGCGCACATCCGTAAGGTGCACGAGGGCAGCAAAAGGCCCTTCCAATGCGATCAGTGCGAGAAGGCCTACAGTTTCATGGGCGGTCTGTATACCCACATTCGAGAGGTGCATGCCCCCAAGGAGCGACGCCATCCCTGCGACCAGCCAGGCTGCGAGAGAATCTACACCAGCCGCATAGCCATGCAGAAGCACAAAAGGCTGAAGCACAGTCCGCGTGACCGCGATGCTTTGAAGAAATTCATCTGCGAGCAGTGCGGAGCCAGCTTTAACCAGTCGGCGAATCTTAAATACCACCTTAAGACAAAGCATCCCACGGAGGACGAGGTGGCCGCCAGGGAGGGCGGCGCCGGAGAGCGCCATTTCTGCGACATTTGTCAAAAGGAGTTCCATTCACGATACACCCTCAAGTACCACACTTTGCAGCAGCACGAGGTGCAGGAAGAGTTGCCCCACGAATGCCAGGTCTGTGGACGCCGGATGGCCAAGAAGTTCATGCTGCTGCAGCACATGCTGATGCACTCGAACGACAAGTTGCCCTGCGAGCACTGCGGCAGAAGATTTGCCAGGCGATTCGAGCTCGAAGCCCATGTGAGAGCAGTCCACTTAAAGCTGAAACCCTTTCCCTGTCACCACTGTCCGGAGAGCTTTGCTTCTAGGAAAACCCTGCGGCACCATGAGTACATACACACGGGTGAGAAGCCCTACATTTGCGACACCTGTGGACAGGCCTTCCGGCAGCAGACGTGTCTTAAAAACCACCGGAAGGTGCACGAGAAGTAGTCTTAGCTAGCCTTAGTGGAAAAGATTTTAAAATAGACTGATTAAGTGGAAACGTGGCGTCTTTTGAATGTTCTGGAACAGGTAACGCTCTTCGTAGGACATGAAGGTGCTATGCCAACAACCCTTTCCTCAACAAACAGCAGGCATTCACTTAAATAGCTTTAGTCACCAATAACTTGTCTAGTACACAGTGTTATGCAGATTCCGGTGGCTTTGCGGTGGGATCCACCTGTGTGCTGTGTTGCTCCTGTTCGATGTAGACGCGCAAGTCCTCCAGAGGCTTATAGTAAAGGTGAACAGCCTGCGATCCGGCCATCATGGATGCCAGGGCACAGCCGAGGAATTTCAGGTACTGGCCCCAGGAAACTCCGGCGGGCATTTTGCTTAGTTGGTGTTATTCGCGGCTCGCGCCTGCAGATGCTGCTGCTCTTCCACGTAGTTCTTCGCCTGGCGGCGCTTAAAAGTGCGGTCTGCATGGAAAAGATTCCGTATTAGTAAATAAAAGTAAGGTTTTAAGCGTAGCAGTCTCACAGAAATTGGTCTCGCCCACTGTCCAATTGATCATGGAGAATTCCAGGCCGGCGCCCAGTAAAAAGAAGAGCGGCAGGAAGCGGTAGACACCGAAGCGCTTCTTTCCTGGCCAACTGTCCAGCAGACGACGCACGGATCCGCTGTACGGACTCATGTGTTTTCAGCCGGCGGTTATATAATTCCGTGTTGGTTTCGCCAATTTTAAGGCGAGATTCAAAGGTGCCGTGTTTGTGTATTGCCTCCGTCACATGTGTGCGTTAGTTCTGTATATGGTTTAATTGAAAATGTTTAGGCTTGTTCCTTTGTTTATTTATTATTTGCCAAAAGTAAAGGGGAAACTCCACTTGCCTCACGATACAATTTCCATTTGTTCCGGTTCGCAGCAATCAGCTGTTCGATTAGAGATGAGCGAGTGAGCTAGTGATGAGCTGATGTGATGACAACACAACGTTAGTAAATAAATTCATAAGTTAACTATGTATAAGGCCCCTTAAATAAATGTTCGTTTATTTCAGCCTATCTTAATTTCAATTTAATGAAATTATTTAACAGTTACTGAAGCGCTTCGGGAGCATGGTAGTAGAACACCTTCACGCTGTCATCGCTAATGATTCATCCCTGAAAAAAAAACATAGCTTAAACTAGCAAGCAATTTAGGTCGAATTATGATACACAGTCTGTTTATTGTAAACAGCGGCGGGTAAGCCATACCTATAAGTGAAATGTGAAGACGATGTAATACCCATATACCCATATATCCGCATTTCAGCGAGGTCTTCCTGGAAAAGCATTGGCGCTCGGTTGTCTCGAGATCTGTGTGCGAATACTTCCTTGACGCCCAGCGCGCTGCTCCATATGTGAGTCGCCCGTGCCACGTATGGGTTGTATGCTGACCATATCTCTTTGTTGCAGGATGTGCCGCCGGTGATAGCCACGCCCCACTACTACCTGATTACAGTGCAAAGGGACACGGTGTCTTTGGTCGCCGCCTGCAAGCAGGAGGTGCCGCCGCTCTTTGTCATCGAGTTCCTGCATCGCGTGGTGGACACCTTCCAGGACTATTTCGGCGACTGCTCCGAGTCCGTGATCAAGGACAACTATGTGGTCGTTTACGAGCTGCTGGACGAGATGCTCGATAATGGCTTCCCACTGGCCACCGAGAGCAACATCCTCAAGGAGCTGATCAAGCCGCCCAATATCCTGCGCACCATTGCCAACACGGTGACGGGCAAGAGCAAGTAAGTTGAATGATGCTCCCTCCGTCTTTGTCTTTCATTTACCTTAATAATCCAATTAATAATCCGATTTCCGAAGTGTAAGCACTACTTTGCCCTCGGGTCAGCTGTCGGCGGTTCGCTGGCGCAGAAGCGGCGTGAGGTACACCAACAACGAGGCGTACTTCGATGTCATCGAGGAGGTGGACGCTATCATTGATAAATCCGGATCCACGGTCTTTGCCGAGATCCAGGGACACGTAAGTTTCACTTAAGTCTATAAAAATAATTTCTATCTCTTTTATTTTTTTATCAGATCGACTGCTGCATTAAGTTATCCGGCATGCCAGATCTGACGTTATCTTTCATGAATCCTCGCCTCTTCGACGACGTTTCCTTCCATCCTTGCGTGCGCTACAAGCGCTGGGAGGCGGAGCGCCTGCTCTCCTTTATCCCGCCCGACGGAAACTTCCGCCTGATGTCATATCACATTAGCTCTCAGTCCGTGGTGGCCATACCCATCTACATCAGGCACAACTTTTCGATCAAAACGGGTGAGCAGGGGCGTCTGGACCTCACGATTGGCCCGAGGAACACCCTTGGTCGCACCGTTGACAAGGTGAAGCTGGAGCTGACCATGCCGCGGTGTGTGCTTAATTGCCTATTGACGCCGAATCAGGGAAAGTATACCTTCGATTCGGTGACCAAGACGCTGTCCTGGGATGTGGGACGGATCGATGTTTCCAAGTTGCCAAATATTAGGGGATCGGTAAGAATAACTATTGAGACCCTTTACACTTTTACACGATTCATGTATCTAACGTCTTAAATTATTTATATTTTTATCCCATTAATAATATACTGTCCTTGCACGCCTAGGTTTCCATTACGCCCGGTACGACCAACATCGATGCCAATCCATCCGTGAATGTCCAGTTCCAAATCTCGCAGCTGGCCGTCTCTGGGCTAAAGGTAAATCGCCTGGACATGTACGGCGAGAAGTACAAGCCTTTCAAGGGCGTCAAATACCTGACCAAGGCGGGCAAGTTCCAGGTGCGGATGTAGACAAAATCATCATCCGGATTCCAATTCCAGCTTTAATTAATAGCTAACGTTAAGTGTATTCCGCTTGTTTTTTTTTTTTTCATTTGATGTTCTAGCCCTCGTCTCTCTCCCTGTGTATCTCATTTATGTATCTATATCTCTACCCATAAAATATTAACTTCAAGTGTAGTCGCCTTGTCGTTGTTCTTGGACGCCGTCGCCATATTCGAAGAGTAAGAATGCGAGAATTGATTGGGAATGAAGTTGCAAGTCTTCGAGTGGCGTGGCTTGGCATGGCATCGCATGGCAATGGCACCGTCGACTGCACTGCACTCCAAGTCAAGTCACTCCACTCGATCGCAGTGCGCCTGGCAACAGCCAGCGAGGAAACCAATAAATTCAAATGAAAATGCAAAACTTGATTTTGCAGCCAGGCCAACGCATTTAGCATACGAATAGTGTGTATACATCTTGTTTATCAATGTGTGTGAACAATGCGAAGAAGTAGAGACTCGCTAACGTACATTTCTAGGCAAGAGTGCTGAAAAGTGAAAGACTGATCAAATTATCGAGTTGTGACATTACACTATACCCCACGCATTTTGTTAAGAAGAAACCCAAATTCAATTTCTATTTGACTCTTCAATGAGTTTTTCGTTAAATCCCTATTAGAATCAGTTTTTTTTTAATGCAATTAACAAGCACACGAGGTTTCACTGTGTTGCCTCGTTATCTCCTTCTACAAGCTTAGCTGCATTTTTGCCTCTGGCCGAGACCGGTAACCGGTTTGCCCTGCCACGCCCCCGATGCATGCCTTGGACCGCCCCCCTTGACCCATGGCAGCCGCAAGCAGCAACAGCTTCTAGGCTTTTGGGCGCGGCGTGCAACGGTAGCCAACAAGCGCCACCGAAAGGCGACGTCGACCATGGCTAGACATGTTATACACACACACACACACACACAGAGAGAGCCAGCTCTTGAACGGGCACAAAATGTTTGGGGCTCGGACCCCAAACGGGTTGAGAAAATAACTCAGATTTCGAGTCCAGTTCGCGAGTCATTTTTCAAGCGTGGGAAACAGTCGTTAAGAGCCAAGCAAGTTCCTTAAGAACAGAATGAAAGGGGAGAGGAGGCGGGGGATGGGGGGCAGCACAATTCGCCACACAGCATGGCGGCATGCTCCAAAATCCAGGGCCCACCAGCTCTATCCCTTATTTGCAGCGGGCGACACGAGTTCGTTGCCTCAGTCTTTCGTTCTGCTCTCCTAGGGCTTCCCTATCGCCATCTCTGTCTTTCTCGCCTCAGAATGAAGATCCGCTGGCATTTAGCCGCCGTAATTGATAGCGCATTTCATACGGTTCGATTGTAAATGTTTCCCATCTCATTTGCATTTTCCATCGCCGGGGGAGAACAATTTAAAATCAAGAATTTAAGGGCAGCATCAGGGAGTCGAATACATAAATACCCAGGGATATACATAACTTAATGGGATGCCGGCTAAAAAAAAAATAATATCTCACACTTTAGTAGCCACATAGTGTGGCTTACTTTAAATAAAAATTACTCCGTTTGATTATAAATGCATTCCATTTAAATTACGAACAAATCAGATAGGGTATCATATGTAAGTAGCACTTTAGATTCCGTGTTGAAAATGTTAATTGCACTTGGAATTGTTGCAGTTCATGAACGGATTTATGGCATCTGAATGTGATTTCTAATGAGACGTTTGAGGTGTCGATGAAGCCTCATAAGTTTCCCATTTAATCGAGAATGCACGTGATTTCGTGCATTTGATTCAAAGTCCTGTGCAACCAAAATGCATTAGATGTTTTTTTAGCTTCTGTTTGGTAAACGTCTTTGCTCCAGTAATGCTCAACCATTAGCATCTTGCTAAGTGGTTTCAAAAACTGGATGCAAATGCAGAACTGCATTTGATCTACTTTCAAACTGAAGTGTTTGAACAGCTCGAGGTTTAATTTGTATGTAAATATGAAAATGCTCTTTCATGCTTTATTTTTTCGATAGTGTAGTTTGTACATCGTGAGTTTGCTATAAAATTATGTATACTTGCAATGGCATTTACATAAATCACAGACCGATTTCTCTTTCGACCAACTATTTAATGAGATTTCCAAGGAAAAATGGAAAAGCACTTGAATCTTTCGATTATTTATTTCATAACTGATCAGTAAAATCTCTTGATCAGTTATATTATCTATGCGCTACGAAGCCTCGAAAAGTTCACCAGAGCTAATGGAGCCTTTGGCCCCAAACAAATTCGAGTGAAAGACAAACAACAAGCATTTGTCATTAGCGCAACAAGGTTGCACCCCAACTTACCCCCCAAAGAGAGTCAGCGGGGGGATAGTGAAGGGGGTTACTGTAGCAGGTCGTGCAATTGCATTCGCCATTCGATAATAATTTATGCAACTTGTCGCCGGTGCACTAAGCAAATGTTTAAACTCTGCTTGTTCGCAGTGTTTGCCTTGCTCTGTGCTTTGTGCTTTTTGCCTTTGTTTGTTTGTTTGTCTGCTTTGATTGCTGTTTGCCCAACTTTGCGAAAGGTGTTGAATGCCGGCCGTGCCAATTGGATCGTCCCACATGGTTTCAAAACTATATTGAAACCAGAGCACGAACCCCCTGTCTAATAAGCACTTGCCCGTCTGGCTGGCTAATTAGAAGCGCTGATTGTCTCCGCAAGTAAGTGCGGGGCAAGTGGGTGGAATATGAGCTACCCAACAGTAGATTTGAAACAGATTTCACTCATGGCATTAAATGCATGTTCTTCCCTTTTTTTGTACTAAAAATGCAAATTGTTGATATTCAGCTAGGGAAATATGTTTCATTTAAAAAGCTAGCATAGCCGTTGGATCAGAGGGCATTTGCGACATAAAGACGCCTCCACAAACTGGACTTTCTGTGTCACTGCGATGAGGCTCATTAAAAACGATTGAAACTTCCGCCATTCGAACTAAAATCCAGAAACAGCACCACAACCACTATCCATATCACAATCAAAACATAATTTCGAATCATATATGCCACGAAGTTGAGTGCAGTTTTGATCACTTTTTCACTCTCAGCTTTTGCAGATAAACAAAATCACAAATGACTAACATTTCGATCCCCTGTCCATTCAAAGACCCCAACTTGCGATAAACAAAATAAACGAATATATAAACTGCTTACGCATACCGAGACATGGGGTATTTTCTTATTCCACCGATATCTGTGATATGCTAATGCCAAAAGTCACTGAATACATATATGTATTTCATTTTTGTATTTTGTCTCATGTGCGGCGACTAATTACCCAGTGTCACAAATTGTTTTTAATTAATCGATTTATAAGAGGTTAGAGGTCGCTTAGATAATGAAAGGTATTACTTTGACGGAGGGGGAACAATTCCTAGTTCAACATGCATCTTGGCTTATAGTATTTGAATACATCCAGATATTAAATATGCCGCCGCATGCAATACATTTCCTATAAATAACAACTAAAGAATGGAGAAAATTTTTTTAAAACAGGCCAAACTGGAAGTCTGTTTTCGCCCTGTTGAAGTTAATTTATCGCATTAAGTAGAGAGCACAAAGAATTTAAACAAAAACCAGACACAATTGTGACAAAAAAAAGGCAAATAAACAGAACAACAACAACAACAAAAAAACAGGCATTACAATAAATCAGAGACGACAAAACCGTCAACGATTCACAGACTCGCAGCGCAAAGCGGTCTTTTTTTTTTTAAATAAATAAATTGTGTCTAAAGCGAAATTTAAGGGTTCGTGCGAAATGGAGCTTACGTAAGCAGTTGTCGCAACCGCCGCAAGAGGACGCCACTAAAATTGATAGCATGGGATGTACATGGGTGTATTTGGTGCCGTAAATCTTTTATGCCAAACAGCGCGAAATTAATTTGACAATTGCAAGTGCAAGGTCATCGAGAAGGTGTGTGTGTGTAGGCCACCCATCTGTGGTACACCAGGAAAATGCAACCAAATACCTGGGGGAAATGCAGCACGAGCTTTGACCAGGAAATGCTGGATTATCACAATAGATAATAGTGCTAAATTTGATGTATTCTCATTTGTCCAACAAAATATGCACTTGGATATTTCAGCTATGAAATTATTGGAAATATTCCTAGCAGAGCACTTTGACATTTGCGAAAGATGGAGTTCCTTGAACCCAGTTTCCATTTTCATTTCGCATTCGCATTCCCATAACGATTTCGCTTTCCTCGGCTCCATGCCGTAATATTTATTTACGTATGTATTTATTGAGGCCAATTGCAGCGTTTAACTCAATTTGATATGCTAATTTGCTCAACATCTTCCCAGCCTTCTATTGCCACACTTGCCACGTAAATTGCTCAAGAGACATGTAGACTTAGTGGGTTGCTGCTACTCAAGTTCCCGATTACCAGATTCCCCACGATTGCAGCACCAAGTGTAAAACGCGGTAGAAAGCAAGTTGTGCAGTTATAACCATAACTTATTACAATTATTTACAGGGTATATTGTGTGCTATGATGTGTGCAAAGTAGAGCAAACAGCTCATTTGACAGGAACTACACTTGAGGTCTTTTATAGCAATAGGACCTTTGAGTAAGCGGAGAAGTACGTGTGTTCAACAGCGTAAAGAACCAATGAATCCAAACATATGACGTTGGTAAAGTCACTTCGGCACGTGCGAAAATGCGATAGATGAAATTTCATATGAGCAGGATATGGTGAGACACCGTTTGACAGTCTGGGAAAACTTTGAGTCAGCTGTATTTATAAGTTTGTTGAAAAACAAAAACACTTCTAGAGCCCTGTCTGATATCGTTATCAAAGCGACTATTTATCTCTCCTAAAATAATTTAAATTTACGAGTAGACCGAATGAGTGTATATATTATGCAAGCAGTTGTCATCAAAAGCCGCACTGGATCCAATGTTGATTTTAGTGCCCAAAATAAGATTTGTACACATGCGTGTAAGCGTGTATTTGTGAAAGGGAAAATCCTGGGATATAACAGTGTTAAGCTGTTCTTCTCAAGAAAAGTTTGGGCGGAGGGTTGGGGAAAGGGCCGGGGTCAAAGACCATCCGAACTTAAGCGGCAAGGTTCGCTCCAAAGTTTGCGTCGCGCAAACACGTTTTGGGAAAACTAGTCATAAAAAGCCATGTTTACAAGGCGGGTAAACAACACAGGCAGAACCTTTAAAGTGTCCACAGAATTTGGTTTGTAATTGTTCTGGGCAAACAGAACCAACACACACATATTAGAGTACGATCCAACTGAAACTTCACCACAACCCAACGATAAGATAGATTTTCACATGTTTGCTTCGATTTTCCTTGTTTTATTTTCTTGTTTATTTTCGCATGAAATGAAGTTGTTCGGCTCGAGTACAAACAATAAATCATATTAAAGATCATCATGTTTTGGGTGTTTTTATTCTCGTTTAATGTAAGTAGTTATAAGTATATGGAATTGAAATTGAAACTTATTTTAGGCTTGGCTCGTTTATCGCGTCGATGATAAACACAAAGTTTACAAACACATTTATTTGATTTTCGATTGCTTTTAAATATTAAATATTGCTTTTGAGTCTTTCATTTTTGTTGGTCTTTTCCATTTTTACGCTTAAAAGCTAAATGTATACTTCTTGCAGTTTCATTTACAAAAATATATACGTCTATAAATATATATTTATATATAAATGTTTATATATTTATATATATAAATATATATATATGTATAAATTTAATTGCTCTTCTTTTACGAAGAGTTCGGGTGTGTGTTAAAAAAAAATTGCGCTAAACTAAATAAATGCTACCAAAGATATGCAAAAAAAAAGGGAATTACATAATTCTAATTATTATTTGCTGGCGAAAATTGCTAAATTAAAAGAGTAAAAATTGAAATAAAATGTGTATTATTATGCTGGCGTTTTTTCTTTACTAAGTGTAAATTATTGTTTTGTTTATTTTGTCTTCTTTTTTTTTTTTGTATTTTCGCATTTTTTTTTTAGATGTCTTAATCAATGATCACAACTCTTAGCATAAATGTTACTCGCATGTGGCATTCATAAATATATAGATTTCTTTTCGGTCCGTCTGTATATTTATGTATAAATATATATGTAATTGCTTATTAAAAATATATATGGATGTATATAGATCTATCATATCTCAATTTGTTTGCTGCTGCACAAAAAATATATAGTTTGTAAATGTCTTTTCTTCTGTCTTTCAAGATTACCAGGAATGTTTTAAAATGGATTGGCAATGGGATTTTCGGTCCAGTCGGGAAATTCTTAATTTTGGCAAATGGAAAATTTGATTGTCTTGAAACCGTTGAACCAATCCAATCCAAAAAAAACCAATCCACTCTTTTAGCTAACGTTTCTGGCTGCGGCTAGTATCTGTTATTTGTTATATTATTGTTGTTGGTTACATTATTGTAATTGTATTTTTAATTGCAATTGTACGTGTCTTGTTGTTGATGCAAAACAGTAAACAGTAAAATCGGCTATTGCTTGCGATCTTGTCCTTTACCATGGAATTCGTTGATATGTGTTCATTAGCTCGTCATTAGCTCGAAAGGCCTCATCTACATTGTTGGTTTACTTAATCCTTTATCCTTTATCCTCCCTCCGCCTTCCGATTACTGATTTCCCCATTTTCCGACATCGTCTTATCATCGTCTTAACCCAATTTCGGCTGCGTGAAACTGCAAAGAAATAATTAAATCATTTTATCTAATAATACTTTTGTGTTTAATACTACAGCAATGACTTTATATTGCTTAAGATTAAGGTGCGATTTAGCCGCGATAAGATTTCGGGGAAATTGGTGACTTTAAATAACTTATTACAGCTTATGAATCACAACATTCTATGTGCCGAAAATATCATTTCATAACTTCGAATTTCACACGTTTAGCCTAAGAAACTAATTTCCCGTCGCTACACTAGTTTTTGACCACGAAAACCTATTCCCGCATCTGTCAGACATTCAAGACTAATCACCTGAGAATTTCCAATCGCTGAGGAAACAATAAATCATCCCATCATCGCCATTGTCTAACTTCAAACGATGCATTTCCATTTCAATTTCAATCGGAAATAAGTGCGCTCTCTGATTCCGAGTTTTAGTTTTCGCCCGATTCGAGTTTGACACTCTCGCTAGCTTTGCGCTAATTGAAAGCAATTAATGCAATTAAAAGCCTGGGAAATGAGTTGCTGACTTAACAAATTAAGTGCGTGTATAGTAAAAAAAACAAACTACAAAACAAACAAAATACAAAACCATACAGAAAGGCACATTCAATAGAGAGCAAAAGTTTTCGCGTGTCTGTTTCTCGTTTCATTCAACTTGGCGGCCAAGTGGGTTGGTGGGCTGATGGGTGGGTGGTTTTGGGTGTGACAGAGCGGTCCATTCATTAATTCATTGATACCTCAAATTGGCGGTCAGACGAAAACCACATACAAGCCAAAATACACACTGATATAGAAACAGAGTATAGAGAACTACGAACTGCGAGCAGCAGGAGCATTTCCAGCGCTTATTTGTTGATTATGATCATCATCAAAAGCTGTGGAGGCCGCTTAAATTGTGTGCCAGCCATTAATTGAAACTACGGATCTACGGGGGCCTGGATCTTGTGATCTCTGATCTTGAGGTGGGGCAGAAAAATGGAAATGAAAACGTGTGCTAATTGCAACACTTTGTCACCAATCAGCGGCAACAGCATCTGTATCGTATCTGTATCTGAAACTGTATAGTATCTGTATCTCGCACCGCACCTTATCAAATGGTTTTTTCTGTTCCCCGAGTTTCCCGCCTTCGATTAGATAAGTGCCCATGCCCAAAACTCTTACTGTCACGTACATACACACCACATATGTGGTTGCCCAACTTCTAATTGGCATTGCATGTCCCAAGTCAAGTCGAGTCCCCACAAACGAGAAATGTCTGCACATTGGGCAACGCAGCCCAAGTCGTCCCGAGTAAAACTCAACTTCGCGCTGATTACGAGTCGAGTCCGACGAGCAGAGACACGAATGTCGAGAGCTCTTCTCTTATCTCCGCCACCCGAGTTCTCTGTCCCCAAAAAATTTCCACACTGCCAAAAAATTATAGGATAAAACACCAAAACTATTAATATATATGAAAAACTTAAAAGGAATCATTGGGAACCTGCCGGATCAGTAATATATCTAAAGTGAAAGAAGCCCAAGAAATCATTAGTTTTAGTTTGTCTCGGTGTGGAGATGGCAACTCGGGTCGCCAGAGAGTCAAAATCTTGGGGCCCAGGCAATCAAAGAAAATCTGAAGCCATGGAAACGACTAATAAATAATGAGCTTGTTGGCTCGACGGTTCGACCATCACTTGTGATGGTGCTTAAACTGTGCGATACCCTGTATGAACGCGGTACATACATTTCAAAAGTTAAAAAAAAAACAGATATTTTTATAGATCATGTCAGGTATACATACTATCAGGGTGCTGATATGATATTTACTGCGACTTCCTATTATTATGACTAACTTATACTCTTAAGATTTAGATTTGATCGAAATGAATTGTGTTTTCACAGTGTTGCAAAGAAACAAAATCAGTGTGTTCCAAAAGACAAAAATCACTTCATAAAAACTGGTCTACGCAAAGTGGTTATGGAGGTAAAACTACCCTTTCTTTTGGAATTTAGAGGGCATCGAGTAGAGAAATGCCAAGCCATAAGAAGACAGAAAGAATCTTTTGCCCTGCTGGCAGCAATCTTTAACTAACTGGTGGTCAAACTGGTTTGCCCCCTACTACTCTCGTCCTCTCTCGTTCTCTTTCCTCCCTAGTTGACTGTGTGCGTGAGGGGGATCGAGCTATGGCTGACTGTTGCGCATGCGCAGCTGCTATCTTGCTTGCACCGAAGCCGCTTAAATGAGCGTAAGACCAGAAGAACTCTTTTCTCTCTTACTCGGTGAAAAGTGTTTCTTTGTTGTGTTGGAAAAACATAATTTTTATTGTCATTAGTTAGGTCTTCTCTAATAAAGTAGCGTCGAAAAAAAAGTAAGTTAACTACCAAAACAAAAATGGTATATCGTATGTATAATCTTAAGATCTAATCGAGGTTTACATCGAGTGGAATTGTGGCTTGGGCTAGAAGCTAACTAAAACTAGTGTCTGGATGATGATGGGGAAGTGTTTGGGATAGTGTGGGATGGTATATACGAGACTTACTGGCACTCTGGCACACGGCCACGCCCACTAATTAGGCGTCGAAGGGCCGCTTGTGGGCGCTATGCTCATCGCCGCTCATTTCGCGGGACAAGTCCGAGATCACCTCCTTGTAGATGAGCGGATCGATGTTCTTGCCCAGCTGATAGAGCAGGAACCAATCGCCGATGTTGCACTTGTTGGCCACCAGTTCGACCTCCTCGCTTTCAGCCAAACGGGAACGGGCTCGGAGTAGGAGATGGCGGAGCTTGGGACCCGCCACAACAGCGATTCTGTAGATAAGCGATATTCCCGACATGATGCTCAGGATGATGAACCAGAACCACAGGAACACGTAGATCTTTTCGTTGACAATGTTCAGGGGCAGCACGCACAGACCGTCGTGGGTCTGCACACTGCCGGATGGACCGTATTTGTGGAACGTGCATTTGGTGACCTTCGGAAAGACCCGCGCCATGGGATCAATGCGCTCATCCGGCTCCAGCTCAGTGAACTTCAAGACATCACTGCCGTAGGTGCTGAACTCGCCGTCGAGGAAGAAGTCCACAAAGTAGATCTGTCCAATCACATTCACAAAGTTCAGGGCTTCGCACACGAAGAATCGGAAGGCGTAGAAATTGTGGCGGTTCAGGTTGCCAATGAAGTAGTCGACCAGGATCTTTTTGCGATCGTTCTTGCACTCATCGTTCACAATAGGGCTGTTGAGATCCATGACCAGCATCTTGAGGCGTCCGCCTTCCCAGGACTTCCACAGATAGCGCGGTACGTAGAACAGGATGGCCTGGAAGAAGAGGACGAAGCACACCCACTGGTAGTACTTGTGGTACTTCACCTCGTCCTCGCCCTCCACATGGGAGCCCACGCCGGGCTGCACCACATCGCGTCCGGTGATGCCCGTTAGCCTCTCTGGCACGGTAAACGTAGAGTAGATCCAGCAGTAGGTGTCCATCACGCCCAGTGGGATCTCGTCCACAATACAATCGATGGGGTCACCGATGTATTGGCGCGAGGTCACCAGGAGGGAGAAGGCGATCAGTATGATCACCGTGGCCTTGTAGTGCATGCGAAAGACATTGTTGTCGATGCACACCTGGTCGATCTTCAGCAGGCCCTTGACGGACCCAAAGACATCAAACATTTTGTCGGTCTGCTACTCTATATTATGCGATTTGCGAGGATTCTTTGTTACGGAGGATATTTCTACTCCTTGACACTAACGCTGACTGTTGCGGATCGTATCGGCTGCCTGGTGACTTTGCTACGGGACTTTCGGGTTCCTCACTCGTTGGCCACCATTACTCTTCAGTTTCTGTTCAAAGAATGCACACGAAAAAAAAAGATAGTAGTAACCATCGGCGAGAGCAGCGATACGTGGGATTTGGCTGGGCACTGGATCTTCGGCTTGGATCCCCCAGAGAGCTTCGTTTCTGTTCGGTTCGAGTTCGTTTCGCGCTCTCAACACCAACGCGACAACAAAAACAAAACCACTTGTGTTTCAAGGGGGCGGCGGGGGCGACGGTTACCCAGGTGGAAGTCTAAACGCCGTCGCAGCAGCGGCACTAAGCGCACTCTTCGGATAGAAAATTCAAACTGTTTGGCTTTCCGCTGGGACAAGTCGCTTGGCTGCGCTAAACGCCGTCGCCGAAGCGGAGAGATTCAGAGAGCGGGAGAGCGCAATCTTTTTGGGGTGGATCTTGTTTAACAATGGAGTGCTTACTTTACATTTATTTTTGTTTCGTTTTTCAATCCTCTCCCGGCTCTCGCGACTTGGAATGGCTGAATTTGGACTGGACTGAACTGGCATGGACCAAAAGGGTAACATTTCCCAATCCCGGAGTGAAGCAGAGGGGGCGAGAGTGACTCAGTGATGCTGCTCAAAACTGAATTAAAACAAAAAAGACCGCCTTAATTATTAACCTTAATTTTGAATATGCTTAAAACATGCCTCGTATCCCGTTGCATTTTACGCCTAAAGTGAACCAACTGCGTTTTCATCGAACATCTGGCAGCCTTATCCGTCATTAACCCTAGATTAGTTTCATTACGGCCATGCACGATTTTTAAAGATAAAAAGAAACAAACCAAGAACTAACTTGACTTCATTTTAAATCAATTTCCCTCTTTTTTGGCTTTCCGAAACCTATTTTACTTTAATTTTATTTATGGCAATTTCAAATTATTTTGGAATTTTTAAACCTACCACACAGTGTTGCATACCTTCTGGGGTTAAGCCTGTTTGGCACACCCAAGATTTATGATTTAGTTTTAATGTCATCTGGCAACGCCGACGCTCACGAGTCTGCCGATGCATTTAACCCCCCGTTGGGGCACCGTTTCCCTCATACCGCGCACTCTGCACCAACTTTCAACTCGGACTCTGCCATATTGGAGCTGCATTTGCGTTGGTATTTGTGTGTGTGTAGCAAGTTCTTGGAACCCGTTGTGTTCTTACTTGTGTACATGTGGCTGCTGGAGTGGATTTCAATTTCGAGATGGGAGCTGCTGCACCACCGACCAAAAAGAACAAGCAAAGCCAGTCAAAAAGCGATGAGTAAAAGAGAGAACACGAAGTAGATGGAGAGGTGGGAAAACATACTGGAACTCTCTGCTTTCACTGCATTTCTATACCTGTGGACCCCTTGTGTACCTGCCAACTTCCAACAATCGCCGGCGTACGCAAATCGAATATACCTGCATTCCAGGTATAGCAAAATAATATTCATCGGGATTTTTCATGCCCTTTTTCGTGGAGAGAACAGAGATCCCTGGAAATGGAAACGAAACGCGACTACCTGTTACACAGCTCTTCTTCTTTGAAGCGCTCTCCCTCTCTCCGCCACTCTTCGTTTTTTTTTGGACCCTTCATCAGGTTCGACATTTTTCTTCTACCTGTTCTCCTTCCGTCAATTCGGAGCTGTAGCGTAGCTATTGCTCTCTAGTCCCTCGAAACTATCTCAATTGTAAATTAAACGTTTCAATCCGGACACACGCTGGCTTATCTGGGCTATATAGACATATAAAGCAATACATAACAGCTAGCCTATGTAACATATGTACTACCTTATACTGCTATAGCTCTCAAGTGCGTGTACTCGATTGTACAAAATAATTAAAGCGGGCTAGATGTGGCAATACGCGGCTAGTTCCAGTAGCCCGATAAGAGCTAGAGCAGTTGTCATGGAACCGAAGTGCTTGCCGTTGGTGTTATAACACCAGATCGTAGATCTCGGGCCTGATATGATCGGACATTGGGGATGTCTGAAGGTCCCACTCGGCAGACATCACTTTTCGAGGCTAATTGGGGCTACCATTACATATTAGATTACTGTATTTGGAGATCGTATGAAGTCATAAATTTTCAAGAAATGTAGATATTTAGAAGACAAATCACCCCACCTCCCAAGTTGATCGATTATGTGAGACACTCAAAGTACAGCCCCAGGTGGAATGTAAATAAATTATTTTCGCAAAAACTCGTAAAAATTGCAGCAATGAAACCTCTCAATCAGCAATGACTAGCTTCTGAATGAAAAGCAACCTGAGAAGCGGGTGAATGGCTATAAAAATCAGTTATAAAACCATTAAGCCCATATGTCTATATACCGATGTATACTGTATATATCCCTAAATGAGAAGATACTGTCTGGGTTATAAATACCCACAGAAAACCGCTGAGAACCACGTCGAGTCCAATAAATCGGATAGATTGCCATTTCCCCGTCATATACATATATTAAATTTCACAAGCGTGGACAGTGTGAAACGAAATTAAATCTTGGAACACGGTAAGACTCCTTACGGAATAACCATTTGGAAAACCTTTGTTATTAGCTGATTGTTTACAGCTATGTTCGTTTCTCACAACAGTCATATTTCAGCCACACTGGAAACAATATTGCAAGGAGTCTACATTTCTTAAGTGACTACATCCACTGATTGTTTTCTGTGCATTCGTCTTAGTCATCGACTTCATGTGAAATCGAACATCAACATATCTGAAAATTCCCCGAAAATCGTCTGCGTCACCTAAAAAACGATCTGGCGAAAAGCAGATACATTTATACATCTCTCGATTTATTGCTCGTCTTACTCGTGATTGAACTATCTGGCTTTGTCAAGTATCCTGTGGCTCTTTTATACATCGTAGGTGTGATAACGAAAACTCGGGGATCTCTTATGTTCAACGATCAAATCTTTTAAATCACGTGCGTTAAGCCCGATGTGTTCGGAATTATAATTATCGTAGGCAACAACTTTTCACTGTCAACAGACAGACAGCATTTACATACACAAATATCGTATTGCAATCGTGTTAATTAAAGAAACTGAGAAACTTCTGTAGATTTCAAAACACTTGTCAGACAGTAATTAAGATTTGAATTTGGAAAGACTTGACCCAAAAATATACATATATTTCCATTTTTGGAGGAAAACAACTTTTTACCAATTGAACGGGGGACATTAAGCGCGGACTTTTAATGATTAAGAGATCAGTGGGGTCGGCTTATGTGTTACTTACTAACTGGTTTAGGCAATATATTCAAAGTGTATATACTTTGCAAATAAATATAGGAATATAAGAGCGGAAGATACCTAAGATTGCATCATTCGCCGTATGGAATATCACTTTTTCAGTGATTTTGCGCAACCAAAATTTGTACCGAAAACACTTTCACTTTTCAGCAGAATTTTGTTGCAACGAATGCGAATATATCAATATATATCGATGTCTGCATTCCACATATGTATGTATGTACATATATACATATGAGCAGATATACTGACTGGTATTGCTTATGCCTGGTAATTGAATCTGTGGCCGAGGGTAATACGTGTGGAGCGCCTTGCTTGAATGGTTCGAATTTCGTTTTCATTGTGGTTTGCTTTATTTAAATTTCATTGCAAAATGGCCAAAGACAAAAGAACGTGCATGGCCTATCAGTTTATATCAAAATCTGGGCTATGCCAATAAAGCAATGCGATTGTTATTTGAACATGAATCAATGAACTTTCGTCAACTGGGAGGCGTAAGCAAAAGCAAAAGTAGTAGCCGTAATCATAGCAATTTCCTGGGAAACCCAAGTAGAGGTAAATTCGAGCAGTCAACCGGCTAAAAATGTTGCAATTACTAATATAGTTAACTGGTCTCTAGTTACGCACGACTTATAAATGTTATATGTACGTATGTAAAGGGGCCATTTTTGACTATCTTATCCGGCAAAGTTTTGGAGCGGCCACTTGAGCGCTTAAGTAATAAGCACCAAAATACAATGCCTAGGCGAGCTATTTAGATAAGCAACAGATATATGTAGATACTTATGAGCTGATAGTGCGAATCTCTGTTGGAATTCCGTTACATTCTAGAAAGTAAGTAAGCCAGTCACTCGTTGTCTTTTCTGGGGATTGACTGGAAGATAAGATTGTCGGGGCCAAAGAATGAAATACAATAGTGCGCAGGGTGAATATCCACCTGATTGCCTTGCGTGGAACCTTGCAACGATATCGCCAAAAAGGCAAACAGCCGAGCAATAATCCATCTTAAGAAGAAGAGTCTCAGTAAGTATGTACATAGCCCTCTGTCTAGCACTGATCTGGGTCAATACGATAACGCCAAGCCGATATATGTCCGCTTATCCAATTACTGTCCCATCCATCAGAATAGGCAGTATTGAATCAATATGGGTGGCGATAGCGGCACGCTTTAAGACCCGGAGAGTTCCAGATTACGGCGGAATTTGCAATTCCACACTTGAATGATTTCAATGCAAGTCTCTATGGTTATTCTTAAAACCAAGTGATCATTTCTTGCATCACTAAGGGATTTTTGCTATGTTTTTGGAAGTGTAACTAATTTGCTGATATCCTGAATCTCTTGAGTCATATATGTACATATATATTTTCCCGCACTGATTCATATTTCCTATGATTGTTTGCTTGGTTATCTTGGCCTCTTTGCTCTTGGATCTTGGATGAATTTCGATGGGTGGGAAGTTACTCACCCACCCACCAGGGCGAGATTTAGCCAACTTACCGATGAGGTAAACCCTGAGAAAATGAGTATTATTTTCATAATTTCTTTCGCTCTTTCTGTGACTTTCGTCTTATCATTTTCGGATTCTTATGAAGCCACGAGCCGAATACATGCCGAAGTACTCATGTTTGGGCGAAATTTGAAATATGACCGAAAAACTTCGGAGTTTTCTTGGGTATCAAGAGAGCCCTACACTGAAAGAATTAAATTGCTAACATTTTAGACTGAAACCTAAGTGACAAAGATTGTGCCCCTCTCTCAGCTTATACTGCGAGTCAGAAGCTGAAAAAAATTTCTTTTTTTTTTCTCATAGTCCAATAGTCTACGTAAGTCCTGCTAAGTGTAGCGCACTCCAGTAGGTTCTCATATTTCCCTTACTCTTTTCTTGGACAACTCTGAACTAAACACAATACCATTGCTGATTCGGCATTTCCGTGTATTTCTGCCCGACGAAGTTATCTTATCGGGCCCGGGCGACTCTCCTGGCCAAAAATGAGCGGTCGATAAGGCGCCAGAAAGCCCTCTCCGACGAATGTGGAATGGTGATGAAGATCGGCGAACGGGGACCGGAGACCGGAGACCGAAGGTTCCGAGACCCGGAGACCAAGTGCAGAGTCTCGAGCCTTGCAGTTACGAGGAGCTAGCCGCGGCAAGCGGAGCGCACAAATCCATCCGAACCCAGAAGCCAGCCCGTTTCCAATTGCCACCCAGCCATAGTTGTCGTAATCATCGTAAGAAAGTGAACGAAGTAGAAGTGGGATCGGATCGGATCGGATCGGGGCCAGAACCTAACCCAAAACCGAAGATAACGAAGGCGTTACAATGCTGAACACCTTCAGTTCGGTGAGGCAGTACCTCAAGTTCGATCTCACGCGTGTGGTCATCGACAATATAGTGTTCAAGCTGCACTATCGATGGACCTTCGTAATACTCCTAGTGGCCACCCTCCTGATCACGTCGCGCCAGTACATCGGGGAGCACATCCAGTGCCTATCCGACGGTGTTGTGTCTCCGGTCATCAACACCTTCTGCTTCTTCACGCCCACCTTCACAGTGGTAAGTCAGCGGGGTCACAAAGGGAAAATTATAAGAGGTCACCAGGGAATTAAAAAAAATATCTATGTACGGGGTACACAGAAGTATCTATTGAGAGCAACTGTTATCAATACTCTATTTGATTATTGGTTAAAACTTAAATAGGGTTAATCGATTTAGAGTCGTTTTATTGCTATTAGTTGGTTGATATATGTTGCCACATACCCATTCCTGAAATGATCAAATGATAGAATAGATTTTATTTATGTGCCTTGGCGGCAGTAGATCATTTATTAACATAGCTTGCACCCCAAATAGGTACGTGACCAGAACCAAACTGCCTACAGGCCGGGAAGTGAGCCACCTGGTATAGGGGCATTCGATCCCGAAAAGGACACGATCAAGCGGCATGCATACTACCAGTGGGTGCCCTTTGTCCTGTTCTTCCAGGCTCTCTGCTTCTACATTCCCCATGCCCTGTGGAAGAGTTGGGAGGGCGGCCGGATCAAGGCCCTGGTCTTTGGCCTTCGAATGGTGGGTCTAACGAGGTACCTGAAGAACGATAGTCTGCGTATCGGCAAGCTGAACATTCCCTCGATGGCGGAGGCGGAGGAGCGGGTCAAGGACATTCGTCGCACAATGATCGACCGGATGCGGCTGAATCAATCGTGGGGTGCCCACTTGGTCTTCGCGGAGGTGCTCAATCTGATTAATCTTCTGCTGCAGATCACATGGACCAACCGTTTTTTGGGCGGTCAATTCCTCACACTGGGACCACATGCCCTGAAAAATCGGTGGTCCGACGAGCTGAGCGTTTTGGATCTAGTATTCCCGAAGATTACCAAGTGCAAGTTCCACAAATTTGGTGACTCTGGCTCCATTCAAATGCACGATGCCCTTTGCGTGATGGCGCTGAACATCATGAACGAGAAGATCTACATTATTCTGTGGTTCTGGTACGCCTTCCTTTTGATTGTTACTGTTCTGGGACTGCTTTGGAGAATTTTAACCCTGTGCTTCTACAGAAAGTGAGTGGATGGATATAGGTGTGAAATATGTTTTCATAATGTGATAACCCTTCTAACCCACTTTAATTAGTGTCACATTTACCCGCTGGTCTCTCTATTGGGCCAAGCCTGGCCAACTGGACGAAAACGAATTATTGGCGGTAATTGATAAGTGTAACTTTTCCAACTGGATGTTCCTTTTCTTCCTGCGCTCCAACCTTTCGGAGTTCCTATTCAAGAAGGTTATCTATCATTTGGCTAGTGAGTTCCCCAATCCCGATCACGATAACGATGTCAATGCCTATCGAGAGGCACCGCCCACGCCCGCTAAGAACCGTTATCCGGAGCTCAGTGGTCTGGATACGATTGATTCACCACTCTTGCACCTTCGACGCAATGGCTCGCCCTCTGCCGGCGGAGCCCAAGGGCCATCGACTTCGGATATGGCAAAGTTACCTGTATAATTTATGCATTTCAATTAACGCTAGGCAATTAATTATTGGAGCTTTGTCTTGTTTACACCTGTTTTTTTTTTATATATATATATGATCATTTCATTATAAATATATTTATTATTAAGAGACTCGGCTTTCAGCTTTATCCAACAGGTTTTTTTCGGGGCTCACATAAAGCAAAATCTCTCAAAATGGCCGACAGAAAAACAGTTATTTTGTGTGAGGTATTTTGAAAAAAAAAGTGGGTAAAAAGCACAACAAAACCAAAACCGACCAGACACCTTTCGGAGGGGCGTGTGGGCGTGGCCGACAGTTTGTGTCGAGTGGCGACTGCGGTTGGGTGACCCAGTTCGAGTGATCCGTTGTGGTTTCGAAAGTGTTTGTTACTGAGCTGCAGTGTTCAGTTCAGAGCTGGGTCACAGTTTGTACCCTCCCATCTGACTGTGAAGTTTCAATAGATGTGCATGACGGTATCCCCGATTACGGACGGTTCTCCAGGTGAGTTATTGCTACTGTAAGTTTTATATATTTTCTATGGTTTTGGGAAGTTTAAGTGGTTTTCATCGAAAACATCCAGAGATAGGAGGAACTCAACTTCTGAAGTCAACGCTTCCAGCTGCATTAAGACATTTACACATGCCGCTCTGTCATAACCAAGTCCATATTTGGACCGATTTCCATTTGACTTGCCCCCTTCCACCTCCCCCCCACCCCCCTACTACACAGATGCTCGGTTTCGACTGTCTTTAGCAATCAATTAGTACGAGAAGTTTTTGCACTTACTTTTGGCAGCAGTCGCCAAATCGGTGCCGCAATCTTGCGCCACTTCGCGACGAGGTGTAATGGCAAGCTAGTTATGACACCTGTGTGCCACCAAAAGCGGTAGCCGCCATTCGAATGGGAATCCAAAATCAAATCCGAATCCCCATTGATTAGCTGACAAGATATTTCGCTTTGATAGTTTGCGGTCAATGCCAACCGGCTTGAATCGCACGAATAGCGCCTGACAAAAGTTTAACTTTCAAAGCACTTCGTCGAGATACATATGTATATTTGCCGGCAGAAGAAGGGGTCTTCGGCGCGATCAGGTTTGTTTTTGCTTGAGATCTCCACTTTTATTCTGGTTTTTTGTGAGACAAACCCGATTTGGGATTGTTCTGTTTTATTTTCTTTGGTTGTGTTCTTTTCGATTCGATCGCCGCCTGCATATCAAGCGATTTCTTTCGTTTGCCTGGCGTAAAAGCCCCAACAAAAATGAAAAAGCCAACTCTCGAAGATACCAAATAATAAATAATGTGCTAAGCTAGCTCCGTCAATGCTCTATACTTTTTGGAGTCGTTTGCTTATATTGATAAGCGTTTGATATATAAATATATTTTGCAGTTACTAATGAAATCTCAAAGCACCCTTCTTACCCTCGGAGTCAGTATATTCAACCATTCGACTTGATCATCGAGATCATATCAAATCTCCCCCATTTTTGGCTTTGTTTTCATTTTCCAGCGATTGTTGGTGTTGCCATTGTTGTTGAAACCCCCCGCCTTGGTGAATGACCGTTAACATTTATGAGATCGAAATGGATTTTTGGTCATGCCTGTTTCTCGTTTGGGGTTGTCAAGTATTCGTTTTTCTTGTGACTTACTTGTTCTATTGAGTTGTCCATGATCGAGAGATTTGAAATTCAGTTCTTTTGGATACAATTCAAAAGGTGTGCATTGAAATGAGGTGAAATTTGGTGTGAGGCGATAGATAATCTCAATCTTCATTCTGAGAGTTACAAGTTATGTTAACCTAGACTTGGGGGCGTATGAGAGATGGGATTCTGTAAGTGATATGGCATTTACACACCTAATTCTACTACAATTTGAATTGCAGTCTAGACTGCATGGCGAATACCTTCAATTACCCAAATTGATGCGACAATTAACACGTTTGAACTTTTGCAGCTGCCTGCAAGTTTCTGACCTGCCAATGTGGTTGCGAATCGGCTGCCTTTGGATGCTTTATTATGCCCATTGGCTAGCCTGGAATTTGTTGCAAATAAATTATATGCAATTGGGACACTTGTTGCATACATTTATTTGCCAATCTCTTGGTATGCAAATTTATTTCAATTGCATTTAATTTGTGCGGATTAGCAGACACCGCCGTAAGCCGACGCGGAAAGGGGTCCCATTTTTGGGGGGATGTTGAAGCATCCCCAATTATATCAGAAAAGCAACAATTTATAGTGACTTATTGGCAATTTAGAGAAGTTAAGCCGTGCCACAATAGCTATTCGAATTTCATAATAGGCTTTAAATTATACTATTTATCCTTATGCCATACGAAACAAAAGAAAAACTCCTTTCAATAACAAGCAAAACCTCAAAACGAAATCCTGTTTGGCTGATGGAATCCACCCCCGAAAATGAAGTTCACAAGTGAACGACCTTCGTCGTTGTTGGAAAATTCGCTTTCCGCAAAAAGAAAACTTCCGCCCTTTGTGTCCTTTGTGTCGTCATCTTTTGGAATCCTTTGGCTTCCGCGAATGACGCAAAAAACTTCAAACGTAGGTCAGTTCGAGTTGAGTTGGGATTTTGAGAACGGAATCTGAGTCGAAGTTCCTTTGTTGGGAATCAGGAACAGGAACAGGAAGCAGGAACAAAGGACTTTGCTCTCTCTCTCTCTCTCTCTCTCTCTCTCAGACTTTCTTTACTCAGCGCTCTTTCGCTCGGCTTTGTCTCTTTGGGTGGGAGAGATCCACCCCCAAAGGATAATGACGCAGCAGCCTGGCGAGAGCGGATTTCCCAGGAAGCATTTTAAAATTTCAGGGTTGACCAGATTGTTTATGTTTCGGGGGTTGTTCTACATTCATCCACATTATTCTCTCATTCTTCGTCCCTTCTTTTCTGTCTGTTCCTCTGCCATTTCTTCTTCCTCCTTGCCTGCCGCATTTTGGGCGCAGCATGTGGCACACGTTTCGAAATTGTTGGGAATTTACGAGAATTTTCCAAATGCGTCTGCTTTGTTTACACTCAACCCGGGTCTTGGTCTTGGCAATGACCTTAAACATCTGGTATGCAGACCTATCAAAGATCTAAATCTATATATTTTCAAATCGCATCCCAAAAATTCCCTTAAATGGTTTTAAGATTATTTTCCATCAGTTCAAGGCTAAATAGTAAAAATAAATAAAAAAATAAATAAAACACATTTTACATTGCGCAACCGTAATCGAAAGATAAGAGTTTTTTAAAGACTAAAACAAGAAAAACATAAAGTCCAGGTTGATGACTTAAATCACCCATCACTTTGAATACGCTTTTAATGTCACTCATGCTTCTCTATCCCCTTTAACACCATAACACCTCTCAATCAAACTTTGTTCCTATCTATGTTGAACAAAATAGAAAAAATTATAATTTCTGTATTCTTTTTTTTTTAATCTTTAAATAAAGACGGCATCGACGTAATGAGAGGGACGAGCAAGTGATAGGGGAACAGGGCAAATGTGACAGTTGAAATGCTGATAAAGAATCGACACGATGCGATTAAATGAGATAGATTCAGGCACTAGAATATTTCTGTCTCGCTTTGTGAAGTAAAAAAATAGGGCGTTCTTTCTTCTGACGAGTTTTAATAACATTACCGACGACGATCTTTCAAACATTTTTTGCACAACTTATCTATTTTGGAACAGGCGAAATTATACCTATTTTCGTCCTCTTTTATGGGCGTGGCTGTCACCGAGATCGTGGTGGCCAGCTTGAATTAGTGTCGCATGCCCAATGATAGCGCCTCAAGGCGCTTTCAATTTAAGCAATTACGCAACTGTCCGTCCGTCTGTCTGTCCGTTGAGCTGTCCGCCCGTCTTTTAGCGGGAGTAGATGTTTTTTCTGCCTCAGGTTGCGCTCTCTTTGAGCTTAATCAATCAGCCGCAAATTGAGCTGGCTTAAATGATCTCGTTCAATTGCCAAATGGAGGAATGTCAAATCCAATTCCGATTGATTGCGTTCGCCGTTCGATCGGAGGTCACCAGATCGTCGTCGGCTTTTAAAAAGGCAATCTTCGCATCGCCCTGGGAATTCTGCTAAAACCAAACTGTGTCACCGTCGGCCGACTCAAGGTGTTCTTTATGGGTCTGGTAGAAGTGCTCCGGGGGCATTTCCATTCTCGGCGTGTGAGCAATTAAACAATTTTACGGAGATTCGTGGCTTTTAAATACTTTGATGACACTTCTCTTTAGCCCAGAAAAATATTAGCGTCTATATGTTAAAATAATTGAGAAGCATTCAAAATGAAGCCATTATATTAAATGTTTCTAAAATCTGATTAAATCAAGCTCTTTTCTAGGGTATGCATGGTTTTCTTCAATAAAATAAAAACCTTTTATGTTCACTCTCTCGAATTGCGCAAGCGTAGCTCAAAGAGAGAGGAGATTCGTGAGAGCGAATTTCATCGGCATTTACCTGCTGTTCCACTGCCAACCGTTCCCCATTGAGTTGTCGATCCGTTTCCATCCGGTTTCGGATCCCGCAAATAGAAAAACAAAATATTGGTTTTTTTCTCCGTATTTGTTTATATATTTTTGTTTTTGGTTTTCGTTTTTACCTATACTAGAGTGTCTGTTTTGTGTGTCAGTTACTTTGTTACAACTTATAATTAACGAAAAAAAATTAATGTAGCGATGCAGCTCTTTCGTCACTTATATCTATCCGCCCGATGCTGTCAGTGCCGTAAGAGCCATGTGAGAGTGAGGAGGGCCGCTGCCACGCCCCATTCCAGTTCCAGCCTTCCAGCGGCATTGCAACCGTCCGTATCACAAGTGTAAATGCAGCTGCGATAGTCCATGCGATCGCCCTTGTTTCGCACATAGTCACAATAGTTGCCCATGTCCTTCGAACTGCAGAACCTCTTCGCCCCGATTCCACCCTCAAAACGACCCACGTGCTTCACACAGAACTGGGCGCCATGGACACTGGAACAATTTTGGGGTTGAATGTCCGGTATGTCGTATCGCTCGAACCACTCGCCGCACTGGAACGGATGCTCCGTATCGCTCGTGTCGCACACGTAGCACTCGATCCCCGATACCATTACCATTTGCAGGCTCATCAGGAGAACGACGAGAGCAAGGCTTGAAAGCCAGCCAATGTGGGCGTGCTTGGGCGGCCACATGATTACGTCACAGCAGTACGTTTTACGATTCTCTACTCTAGGTAAATCAAACAGTCAGCGTCGTCAGCAAATGCCAAGTTTATACTGGAACTGAAACGCCGCTGCGACTCCGTTCCCGTTCGTTTCGCTGGCCAACAAAAAAAGAGCGAGGAGAGCGAGAGAGGAGGCTTGAGCGGCGAAATATTTCGGCTATTTTCAAGCCAAGTTTAGCTTTAGCAAGATCTAGCCAGTTTCAGAGGTCAGCATAGGTCAGCCAATCAATTTGTGGTTATTTTTAGACGAAGTGCTGACCCAAACAATCAAGCTTAACTATGAAATACTATCAGTATATCGAAACTTAAAATCATCAACACAATTTGCACTTCATCCAGAGGTATTTCCAGAGGTCAATAAGGGTCAGTGAAGTCAAAACCAGTGTGTCAGATTATTGTTTACTATTTTTTTTAGTTATTTTGAGAGTATATTGAATTCCGAATTCCAACTATGTTAGCCTTTAAAATAAAGTAAGGCTAATAAACCCCAAAGGTCTGGACTTGAAGTCCGGCGCCAAGTAAGTCTATGTATATTATTGGGATTTTCAGAACACAGCTGATAAAGAAAGAACCAATTCAGATACGACTTAATATAATAAGCACATGGCTTACAGTTTTGTCTATTTTAAACCTCATTAAAATACTTTTGCCATCACTGACGCTGACTCCGCTCTCTCACTTCGCTTATTTGTTGTTGGTTAAACGGGTTGCCAGGTAACAGGGCTAGAGCCTCTAGGGCTAGATATGGTATACCCAGATATCCTTTTCTGGCGCCCTGGCTATCGCTAATCGGCAATCGCTATCGCCGGGCCCATCGGTTATCGGCATTGACCCCACCTGAAACTTGCTGTGCAGCCAGCAACAGGTAAAAGGCACTTAGTACGTGACGCGTAGAGCATAAAAAACAAACAAACGGGCTCACACAGAGTCCCAGTGCACAGATACAGATACAAAGATACTTTGCCTTTGTTCCTCTGCTCTGTCTCCCAAGTTGATGGCTTGTGTTAGCATTTTTGGTATGCTTTCTTAGGTGGTTTTACCATACCCCTTACCCAGACGAATACTGAGTTTTTTGTATTGAGCCTACAGTTCTAAAAAAGTTATTAAAAAGTTTTTTACTTAATATTCTCAAACATTAGTTTGACTGAATAATAAGAAGCCACAGAGATTGCATACAATCTTGTATTGTGTACAAATTCTTAATGATTTGTATACCCTAGGGTGTCCAAGCTTCGAGTTCCCCGACTTCCTCTGCATACTTGTTTCTTTTTTGTGGAGTGGGCAACTCCAAACCAAAACGAGGGCATTCAACTTTTTTCTGCGTTTCTTCCACTGATTCTTCGACTCGAGAATCTTCGGGAAAAAAGAGAGTGCGGGGAGCATTGTCAACCGATCAAGTATACCAGTACCATCAACCAATTGGCCAGCACAAAAAAAGGCCAAGACAAGCCAAGCCCACGACTTGGTAATTGAAAGCCAAGCGGGTTTCTCGTTTTGGACTGATATATGGCTACACCCGTAACTTCGTCGAAGAAGCCAAGATTGGAATGCTGCCAGAAGGGAAGCAATTTCACAATATAGCCGACCATTCGACATTAAGTCATTCCGATACGCACTTGTACCCATGTTTCCACCTCATTATAAGTACTCCCTATTCAAGACTCCGAACATGATCTTCATAGGGCATTAACGACCAGAAAAATGCGAGTTCTTAGAGATCTGTTGGGAAACGGAAGAGGGGGAAAGTCAAGTGCTACATGAATAGTCTGGAAGATCGCTTAGACACTTGAATGTTTCATAGATCGTTGTTTTTTTGGTCGTTTCAATAGCTTTATTTTCAGATTTTGGCTAGAATGCGATTGAAGATCACTTTAAAGCAAGTCAATGCTCTTTTTATGTTTGTCTAATTGATCATTTAATGATCACATTGAATGAGATATAAGGAATCAATAAAATAATTTAAAGAAATATTTTTATTAATGTTGTGAAATGGTTGTGAAATAACAATAATTGCAAAATCTTTTCTTGACTGCGTACTTCTTAGAATGGCTGTTTATAATGGAACACCTTAAACAGATTTAACGATCTTTCTGGAGTTCTTTGAAGGCCTTGTGCTCCGTGCTAATTTTCCACCGAAAGGAACTATTTTGAGCACCTCTAGATGATTGTTCTCCAGCCTGCCTGATGAATTCCAGTACCACGGACATTGACGATCTTCGCTTACTTGAAAACATATGCGCGGTCTCACTCTATATATAGAACCCTTGCGATGGTCCACGGACTCTGGTATTTTCCATACGATTCCTTTTGATCGTCGAATGTTCTGCAAATTGTTAATGCACTCGAACATAGTACATACACAACTGAAAAATAAATATATTTAATCGAATCTTTTTTTTTATAAAAATTAACTATATTTATAAATATAACGTTAAAGCTATCATTTTTAATTTCTACGTGCTCATAAATATATTTCACTTTTACCAACCTTAGTCATATTTTTCACTGTGTAGTAAAAGCCAGACATAAAAGGAAGCTGCAGTCCCCCTTTATCAACCCCCTTTTTCTCTCTTTTCTTTCTCTCTCTCTCTCTTCCCCATCCCTTTTAGGGAAGCAGTCCAAAAAGGAAGTTGCAAAAACAGGAGCAGCTGCTGCAACAAATGAGATTTGCACATTTTAGTGAGCGAATTTCTCTGAGAGGAGCGCTTCTTACCAAGAAGCGCAAACACACTGGGATAAAAATAAATACAATTCTACGTTCGTGCTCCTGCTCACGTACATGAGTCCGCCGATATCGATACCACCGATACCTGATTCGAGTACTTTTGCGGCTTATGGCCTGGTGAGGAGGGAGTGGCGGGGTGTGTGTGGTTAATGGACCGATTGCGACAGACGTGACACTTGGCCAAGTGAAAGGTACCACCAATGATACCATTGTCCGCATGTTTTCGGCATTTCGTGTGGGTACAGTATGTGTTAAGAGAATATATCTGTTTGCTGACATTTGATTGCACATGTGCGAGTCGATTTAAAGGTAAATATCAAATGGAAATAATCATTAAACATTTAATTAAATGCTTAAGTTATGTGACATCTGTCTCTACACGGGCATCTCTCTTGAGCGGACAACGGTTTTGTCGAGTACGGAGTATGCTGTTGTGGGTGATACAGTCGTGTTACAAATATCGTAGACCCAAAATTTCAAACTTCAATTGAAGTTCAATTTACTCGCTTCTCATGTCCGTGGCAATGACAGCGCACTTAACATTTTTTCCAACCTCTACAGTTTTTTTTTTCTTTGGTGGTAGGGGGTTTTAAGGTAAGGTTTGATTTCGTTTTTGTATGCCCGAAAGTGCGCAGTTTATTGTGGTCCCATAAAAAGGCCATGTCAAGACAAGCGAGCCCGAAAAAAACCTTAATTTAAAATTAAAAGCAACACGAACTCGCCGCATGATACCATGGAGATGGGAATCGGGGAGATGGGAACACGACCGATTTCTTTAGGGCCGGAACGTAAGACAAAACCATTAAAAGGGCAGGGGAATCCAGGCCGAAATGCGGTTGCAATGCCAAAAGCACTCCCCACCACACACACAGCCGCATAAATCGCATATAGACATAACTGTAACTTGAGATCGGGCCATATATTGAGGGGCATAATGGTAGGGCAGGCCAATTGACTAACTGACTCAATGACTAACTGACTGAATGACTGACAGACAGACCGAAAGTGTGCGCACACGCCGAAAGATTTAGCAAAAAATCGGATCCGATATCACTTGGTTTTCGAAGCGAAACACGTTCTTAACGGGATCCATCCGTCGGCGTCCCGAGAAACCTATGCTGTGACAGGGAAAATGCATGGTCCATCCAAGATTATATAAACAAAACATTAAAATGTGGGGGATCGGCGAATATCAATGAAATAGAACAAACACATGGTATATTGAGGCAGTATCTTGCCATGTTATGTACCTACAGTGCCCCTAACATTATTGGCAATCAAAGAGAATCTGGCTTATTTTGTGCTTTTGAAATCATTACCAAATGTATGAAATACTGTATATGAATACCTATCCATCAATCAGTTATAATTGTTTAATAATAACTCATGGGCTATAGTCTTTGACGTTTTGGAATGTTCTTACCACACATTGCTAACGAAGATTTCTCTTTTATTCTCAAATGATATGTATAACCATACTTTGTATCCAAAATCAGGTTTATTGAGAATAATGCATCTACTGTTTTTGGTGAATTCAACTTATTTGATAATTTTCATAACCAGAAATGTTTTATCGTTTTCTTATGCAAGGTAAAATTTCTCGCAGTGTAGATATTAAGAATTTCAAGTTATTCCGTACCTTTTCGTAGGCCAAAACAAGAGAAACCCGAAAATAAGTGAACAAAAAACGAAATTGGAGTTAGCCAAGCAGGAAAAGAAGCCGAGCTATCTGTAAAATAGGCGGCTCAAAGACTTATCAAGGGGGGTTGGAAAAACATATCTCCTGGGCAAATGCTGCTCCAATTTTAGTTCATTGCTAGCGATCAGTTTAATTTAAGCCTTAATTCGTTTAAATAAACAAATGTGGAGAGCGGGAGAGAGAGTGAGAGCGAGAGCACAAGAGAGAGTTGGAAAAAAAGAGCGAATTAAAAAACAGAAACTCTCTCAGCTCATTTTTCATTAAAAACGTAAAATCAAAAATGCTTACGCATGCTAGTAATTGAAGTTTCATAGCCAGCTGTTTCGCTGCGAGCGCAGCGAGAGAGCACGGCTTGGAACGGAGAGCGGAATGGCGCGGAATGGGAAATGGAATGAGAATGGAATGGGTTTTGAGTTTTGCTGTGAAATTTGAAAACCAAGCGGCAGTCGACGGCGACGGCGACAGCGTGCTACAAAAGCCATTGCGAGCGTCTACGCGGCGCTCGAAAACACAGGAAAATTATAAGAAAATTTCGAAACACAGCGAAAATCGTGAAAACCCCTTGTACACGACAAACGGAATACGACCGAATTGCTTAAAGAAACTAAAGTATACATTTTTTTTTTGGAAATTTCCATTTTGCGTTGGTATTTTTTGCAGTGAGTGTGTGTGCGCGGTTTTTTCTTTTGACAGTCATTTTTCGAAAATATATTGTTTGAGGCCCTGTGGGCTGCATTCGAGAACCTGTTTCATGCAAATTCTACGGCCACCTGGCAGCTGATTCAAAAAATAAAACAAAAAAATTTAAAGAAGAGGAAGCAGTCCCAAAACAAACACACACACGCGCCATGCTCTGACAAAAAATCAAAAATATAAAGAAGAGCAGCAAAACAAAAAGCCAGAAGAAGAGCCTGACAAGACAACGGAATTCTGCGTAAGTCTATCACAAAAACGTAATCAAAAATATCCAAAAACAAATCTGGGGGATATGGGGAAATGCGGGGGAATGCATTCTTCATCTTGCCAACGAAAGCTGCCTAATCGAGAGAAGAAGCTTTCGAGCCGAGCTTTCGAATAACACCGATGACTTCTGAAGAACGAGAAAGCCCACCTGGGCGACAGGGATAGAGATAGAGACAGTGGGATTAGTTGTATAACTATAATACGATCCCCCGAGATTAAGCGAGATGTCAGCCCCGAGGCATCATTTTGATTAAAGCCCCTTGGAGCCAATTGGAATTGATCGACAGTCGTCGAAAGTCAGGTGATATCAAGGACGTTTTGAGTCTCTACCGAGCGCTTTAAATTCAGGGTTCTTGATGATATTGTCGGTTCTACCAGAACTCTAAAACCGAAACTATTATGCTACTGTTCGTAATAATAGTAGGTATATCATCAGCATTGTTAAATGACAGCTTTACTTAAAACTGAAACTACTCTTTACGATGGGGCAACAATCGTAGTCGTTGTTTTGGGTCACTACGTCAGTTATAGTTAGCAATAATTTATCTTGCCACGATACAAAGATTTGTTTGCAAATGTAATTTTGCTCAACTGGAAGTTTACCAGATTTTATTATGATATTTTAAATATGAGTTTTTATTGTCATGATTTACGATTGTGTTTACAGTGTTTTATCACTTCAAACGTTGGTCTTGACTCTAAGTTTTCCCAAAGTCTCATGAATCTTGTTTTTCCACCATTCTTCTCATTTCCTTTTTTTCTATTTCTCCTATTAGCGTCCCCCACTTCCATCTGCCCCTCATCAGAGTCTCTACTCTTCTTTCGTTTCCTTATAATTTCCCATGAATCTTCCCGACATTAGAAGTCCGCTTTAGAAGTACGCCGTCTGACGGGTACGGTTTCGGCGACATCTATGGCATCTCTGCCATCCCAAAGATGCTCCCTACCAACATCGCCCCCCTTCCCCTAAACAACAAATTCTTGCCCCCACCAAACGGAAATGGTCAATTTAAGTGACGCAGAACAGTGGCGACTCATTGTTTCCGAGCATGTGTCTCCAATGACGGAATCAAATAGGGGGAGGAGCACGTAGTGGCCACTACTATACCTAGCCAGCCACCTTCGCTCTTTCCCATTCCCGGTATCCCTATTATGAGCACGCTACGTTGCGGTTTCTGCATTCTAACGATCCGAAACCATACCATACCATACCATACTATCCCATCCCATGCTATTTAAACCGATCCGATACGATCCCACCCGAGCTGCATGCAAGTAACTAGCCACAGAAGTGGATGACCAAAAAGGTTTGTTCTGGACCAGCTGCCGCGTAAATAGATCGCTAGCCGATAGGTATTTGTTATATATATTTGTAAAACCATTCATTTATCATCGAATTCCACGTAAGTTGAAAAACTGGTTACCCTTAAAACCATATTGATTGGACAACAAATATTGGGTCTTGTGAAACAGGTTGTTTAATCTCTGGATAAGTTTAGTTTTTGCCACTTTCTACAGAGCATTGAATATCGTAATGACTGACTGTCATTTTGAAGTTTTGCAGCGCAAAATGAATTAGCTGGTTGCAATACTTTACTTGGTTTTGGCTACGGGGTTGCATTTAGGTACATATCTTACTTTAGAAATATCATAATGTTAACCTATATGTAGATATGTGCGTGAGTGGTATGTGTTTATTGATGCCACCCCTTGTATTTCTCACACACGCACACCCGAAGGGCAACTTCCGCTCTGGAGACCAGCTGCTAACCAAAACCGAATCCAGTAAAACAGCAACCAAACCCTAATGAAAATGATTCAACTTCGCTCGACTCAATAGCAACTCGCTGTACAGTCGAATGCATTTGAGTTGACGTCACAACTTTAAGAGACAGACTCCCGCAACAAATTGAAACAAAACAAAGAGACTAGAAAAAAAAAAAACTCAGATTCCAAATGCAATTGCCATTGCAGTTCTCGTGTTTGTATTCATGTTAAGGTTAAGCATGTTAAAGCTTTCAAAAGACCCGACAACAAAGTGTACGGACACTAGGAAAATGAAAAATTACAATCACTAAATAAATTTTCAAGTAAAATAGTCACTAAAAATTAGAAAAGGTGAAGTATGAACATGGTGTACCTTTTTTAATTTTAACTAAAAGTTATTTATTATTATTTATTTGGTATAGATGTACGAGTAGTTCTCCAATTTAGTATCAAATTACTTAGCCAGCATTCCCCCCATTTCAATGGGTATTTTAGGGTATTTCGAAATAGACGATTGTCCAGCGACATCACGTAAATAACATTAATGCAGTTGCGACGACCTTTTCGCAAAACAATTGGCAGAGCTGACACCTAAAACTAGCGCCCACTTTTCGCTATTTCTCCCCATTTTAGAAACCGAAACAAATTGCAATTTGCACAGCGAAAATTCCACCATATACGCGTCTATCAACTGGCAACACTTGCTGCAGTCCATGGGCCCCACGGCCTTGACAATGAAAATGCCTAGGAAAAGCAAAGAAAAATCAACAACAAGTGGCAGTTGCATGTGTGTGCGAGTGTACAAACGGGAGGTGGAAGGTGGGAGGATGTTGGCCATTGTTCATGTGGCTGCAACTTAAAAACCTAAATGGCAAAGTCAGCGAAGCGTTGAGGGGAATGGGGAAAAAAGGGGCGGGCTTTTGGGCCAACGCAAGGAGGCAATTTATGTGCGAAATGGCTGAGTTGCAGTTGGTTTTGGGAGCCTATATGCCATCGAGTTTCTTCTTCTGGTTGCAAATGATAAGGATTTATTAAGATGCCGTCAAGGGATATATATTGACAGTACAGTACACGTAATATACCAATGATGTGGAAAAGTAATGTAGTGCTGATCGAGCAGATTCCCAAAGAGCCAAATACCGCATGACAAAGAAAACGAAACGATTTAACATAATTGAGACGGGGTCTTCCAGTGGCGCTTGGGTCAAATGCGTTGCGCAAAGATCGCGAGAGGAACCAGTGCCACTGGAGGTGCATTGCCCCCAGTTGGGTGTCTTCTCGGGCGGACAAAAAGAGAAGAGAAACCAAAGCCGAAGCGGGAGCAAAAATCCGTCTCAGTTGGCAGCGGGCCACACAGGCAAGTGGAGCAAATGGCAATTGGTTACTTAAATGGCGCATCAATTTTCCCAGCCGACATGGAGGGATCTCTGGGGCTGCTCGACGTCGTGGCTGTGAGATGTATCTTTAATTGAAATTGAAACCGTCTCAAGATTCTATTAGTTGATGTTGATTTATGCCAAAATACTCACGCTCTGCGCATTTATCAATCAGAAGCTCACAGTTCACCACGAAATTGTACACATTTCGGCGAACTTCAATTGCGAGGTGTATCTCGTAGTATTCCAATCAGCGATATGTACTTCACAGATAGCAAGATAGCAGCATTCTATTTGCTAAGTTTACCTACACAGAAATTAAATTAAGTCTAATTGAATCAATTTGATTGTACTCGTATTGAATAGGATGAAGGTATAAATAACTATTCAAGACTTTTCATAGATTTGTATCCTTTATCCGCTTACAGTTGATATGCATCGAAAGCTGAAGGCGAAGAGAATTCGAAACAAGACAAGAACCGGCAAGAGAAAGTTAAAGTCGCGTCTAGCATAACAACGTTTCCGTTTGGGAAGATCAAACACACTGCCCGGAGGAGAAGCTCCCGAAAGATCCTGATCCTTGCCCACTGAGATCCAAACTGTGCCAAGATGTATAAGTTGCTGGGTAGCCTGAAGAGCTACCTCAAGTGGCAGGACATCCAGACGGACAACGCCGTCTTCCGGCTGCACAACTCCTTTACCACGGTGCTCCTGCTAACCTGCAGCCTGATCATCACCGCCACCCAGTACGTGGGCCAGCCGATTAGCTGCATCGTCAATGGCGTACCGCCGCACGTGGTCAACACGTTCTGCTGGATCCACAGCACTTTCACCATGCCGGACGCTTTTCGCAGACAGGTGAGTTGGGGATTCGGATGGGAATTGAATGTTCAATATAATTATATCGTAGCATACTTTTGAACAGCTCTTTTGGAGTGGCTATCTTTAAACCTATTTGAACTGCATCCGTTCGTTGAGAGAGCCTTTGTGGCACTTCCGCTTCATTCCAGATCCAGCACAATTAAAAATGTGTTCCCATCTCCTGCAGATCGCTTTCAATGCCATTCGCTTGTCTGGCTAAGTTTTGTTTTTATTTTTTGCCCGCCTGTCAAGTTTTCTGTACGCGGGACACGTCCGACCCTTTGGACATCATCCAAGGTATCCATATGCACATATACGATATGTGTAGTACAACACTCATAATTCATGGCCGGCCTATAAAGCAATTATAAACTGGGCGTTGTCTGCTGCTGCCTCCTTTCTGCTGCGGGCCGCGATTTCTACAATCGGTTGTAGTGGATAAAAGAGCCAAATCAAGAACAACAAAAAAAAAAAACCGAAATTGAATTCCCTCACGATTGGAACTCCAGTGTCCCCCTAGCACTGTGAAAAAAAACCACACATTCAGATAAATTAAAATTGCTTAGATTTGCATTCAGATACTACTACTTAGGTCTCTTGGATTAGTAACTTCGTACCTAGAAATATCCCCAGAAAGGTATGACTAATCCAATAGAGAACTGAAAGCTTAAAATCCATTTCTTGCTGTGCACAGCTCCTCCGGGGATTGGGCTCATATTTCATGCATGGCAGGAAACAGTTTGATAGCTCCTTAAGCCACGATTTCGTGGAAATATGTTTTGTTTTTGGCAGTTTAGCCGATCAAATTACCAGTCAAGTCGCACTAACTAAGTGCACACAGAGCACATGGGCGAATTGAATCAGGGAAACCATGAGGAGAATTCGATGTCTGGGAACTCAAGTGTCCGCTTAGTGTGTTCCATTGTGGCTATTTGGTGGAGATGACATTGATTGGGGGGTGTAGATTACCAGCTTCATTTTCTTAACTCCATTTATTTATAGCACATTTTTGTTACCTTTTTCAGGTTGGCCGAGAGGTGGCTCATCCCGGTGTGGCCAATGATTTTGGCGACGAGGATGCCAAGAAGTACTACACCTACTACCAGTGGGTGTGCTTCGTGCTTTTCTTCCAGGTGAGTTTCGTAGCATAAGATTTTACTTCTAGATTCTGAAACTTGATAATCACATGTTTCAATTGCACATACAATTATCATATCTCTATGGTGTGAGTAAATTTCAAATTTACACCTATCTCGGTTAACCTTCCAAGATTGAGATATCAAGATGTAGCATGAGAAGATTCTAGGTAATCCTCGGTTTTTTTTTTCTCTGTGCACTATTGTATTCTCGTGGTCTCGATTCTTCGACGCAGACGCAATCGCTCCAATTAAGTTCAATTGAGTGCGTGGCATGCGTGGATATACATATATGGAGATATAGGGGAGTGCTATATGCACTGATAAAAATGTGTGTAGCTGCTTGAAATGCTGGGGTCTTACTAAGCGTCTTGGGTTCGGAATGGGCTATGGGTCAACGTATTGCTCAAGCGATATAAACAAATGGGAAAAGCGCAACAAATGTGCTCCGAACTTGCGAAATACCAAATATGATTAATTACTTGCTAAATAGTTTGGGAAACATGAACAGTGGCACATACAAAAGCAACAAATTCAGCTGTAACGTGTCAATTGCTTCGACAGATTTCAATAAAAATGTTTGTCTTGAACTATTGCCATATGGATATATCTGCCTCCACGAATGAATCAAGTGTTTTTTTTTTGTATCGTCATTTTGAAGCAAAAACTTCGCATAAGTAATTTTTCCTAATCCTATTTCCTAATGCTTTTAGGCCATGGCCTGTTATACGCCCAAATTCCTGTGGAATAAATTCGAGGGCGGACTGATGCGCATGATTGTGATGGGTCTGAATATCACGATCTGCACCCGCGAGGAGAAGGAGGCCAAACGCGATGCCCTGCTGGACTATCTGATCAAGCACGTGAAGGTGAGTGAAGGACCAGTGCTAATAACTTTGATACCACGACTGATCGAACTTCGATACTCTATAATAGCGCCACAAGCTGTACGCCATTCGGTACTGGGCCTGCGAATTTCTCTGCTGCATCAACATTATCGTGCAGATGTATCTGATGAATCGCTTTTTCGATGGCGAGTTCCTCTCGTACGGTACGAATATCATGAAGCTTTCGGATGTGCCGCAGGAGCAAAGGGTGGATCCCATGGTCTATGTGTTCCCCCGGGTGACCAAGTGCACCTTCCACAAGTATGGTCCCTCTGGTTCGCTGCAGAAGCACGACTCACTCTGCATCCTGCCGCTGAACATTGTGAACGAGAAGACGTACGTGTTCATCTGGTTCTGGTTCTGGATCCTGCTCGTCCTGCTCATCGGACTGATAGTGTTCCGGTTAGTTTCGAAAGTTTGCAAATTTCTAAAAGCGAATATATAGTTTTTTATTCACTTTTTTTTATTTATTTGTTGCAGTGGCTGCATTATCTTTATGCCGAAATTCCGACCCCGCCTCCTGAACGCCAGCAATCGCATGATTCCGATGGAGATCTGTCGCTCGCTGTCCCGCAAACTGGACATCGGTGACTGGTGGCTAATCTATATGCTGGGTCGCAATCTTGATCCGGTCATCTACAAGGACGTGATGAGCGAGTTTGCCAAGCAGGTGGAGCCCTCCAAGCACGACCGTGCCAAGTAGACCAGATGTACGAGATGATGCCCCCCGATATGCCGTTCGATATATCAATCACCCTGCCTATTAGTCCCCATCATTTTGTCCGAAACCCGAAATTCCGAATTCTGTTTTGGATTTTTTATTTTTATTTAGCACAAATCATACTACTTAGTTGAAACTCGAGACCAGGACAGGGCCACGCCCCCAACGCCCCGTTGGTAGTTCTGTGATTAAGCCCTGACCTTTTAACCCCTTCCAAAAACGAACCCAATTCCCATCCCCTGACCCAAGCCAAAAGCTATCATACACATGGATTAATCAATGATCACAACTCGAATCGCTTGGCAGAAAAGACAATTCTTTTATTTTAATTTTTTTTTTATTTTTGATTTTCCATCAATGATAACAAGACAAACAAACAAAACAAAAAAAAAAAAAATGATGAGATTTTCCTTGTGTTTTTTTCTGCAGACAAAATCTTTTTTTTCCTAATTATAAAATCTAATTTAATACCTAGTTCTTATGTATAAATAGGAAACATCGCTAAAAAAAAGATAGTAGACCCCCAGAAAAATATGAAGAGATACTATTTTTGCATAATATGGAGTAATGTTTGAACGCTTCGGAACCAACCGAAAATATAATAACAAATAAATATTGCTTTGAGTCTTTCATAACATAATATTGCTTGCATTACACATACAGTTTTTTTGGGGATACAAATGAGAATTAAATGCGCTATGTTAAGTTTATTGTGTAGTTTTAGGCGAGAATTGCTAAGGTTTTATATAAAACTAAAATATAATATGAAATAAAAAACTTTTTACAACTGGCAAAAATATGACATGTTTATGTTCGATTTTACAATAAACTTTTTGTATTTTGTTTTGGGCATAAAAAGCTTACTTATCGTAACTACCTAAGCCAAAGAGTATGAAATTGTTTTCAGTGTTTGAAATAGTTGTCTCGGCTAAATCTTTAGGGTTGCGTCATCACTAGATATCTATCTGAGTTCTAATCCATTTTGTCATCGAATCAATGGCATTTTTAGGCACATTTTCTGCACATCTGGTATATTTCTCAGGAGAGAAATAAATAAATAAAAATTAAATTGGCTAGTTAAAGTGTTTTGTTTGCTGTAAAACGCAAGCACAACGAGGATAGCGGAGCACACATACCGCGCAGGAAGAGTGTGAGATCTGGATTTGTCATCAGTCGACCCGCCCACCTCTTAATTAGGCGAAAAACCTTGAATTCCCTGGAGAGACCCCTGCTACAATGGGCAATAAACAGATAAAACAACAACTGGAGACGGCCCAGAAGACGGGAATCCTGAAGATATCCTTGCAGCGGCTGCAAGAATTCCCACTGCAGCTAAGGGCCTACCCGAATGTCCTGAAAACCCTGGATCTCTCCGAGAATCGCTTCGAACGTGTGCCCGACGAACTGGGCAAGCTGACGCTACTCAAGCACCTCAATCTAAGCGGAAATCGACTGGTGGAACTCAACGAGGTGGTGGGCGAACTGGCCAAGCTGGAGGTGCTGTTGCTGATGGACAATATGCTGACAAGGCTGCCCAAAACCCTGGCCAATTGCACGCACCTGAAGACCGTGAATCTGAGCAACAATCAGCTGAAGGAGTTCCCCTCCATGCTGTGCGGTCTGAAGCAGCTGGATGTCCTGGACCTGTCCAGGAACAAGATCACCGATGTGCCCGCCGATGTGGGCGGACTGTTTGTGACCGAACTGAACCTTAACCAGAACCAAATATCCTCGCTGGCGGAGGAAGTAGCCGATTGTCCCAAGCTGAAGACACTGCGGCTCGAGGAGAACTGCCTTCAGGCAGCGGCCTTTACACCCAAGATCCTCAAGGACTCGAAAATCTGCAACCTGGCCGTCGACGGCAATCTGTTCAACTCGAAACAGTTCACCGATCTCGATGGCTACGATGTCTACATGGAGCGGTATACGGCGGTCAGGAAGAAGATGTTCTAGACTCGATTCAGATCAAATCCCTTTTTTTTTTGTGTGTACCCCAGCCTTTATTTATCCGAGTAAACTAATTTAATAGCTTAATTCAATATGTGTAATGTGTAAAACGATACGAATAAATCGGAAAAAGACAACTTTAACAAGGGCGAGCAAGTAAGTTAGTTTGAAAATGGTAAGTGCAAAATAACAAACAATTGCGAAATCCTATTTCCTTTATTAAAAAAAAATGTTATGATTCAACTTCAATACAAAAATTAGTGAATAACATATACGTATGTAGAAAACAAAAGACCAGCCCCACATCACAGCTTTCCCCGCATCATGGGCAACAAGTGGTTGTGGAAGGACGAGTTGACCGGCTCCTGGTTGATCGGATTTCGGCGTGCCTCCTCCATGAGACGCTCGTACACCCGGCCATCGTGACACCCCAGCGTGGAGCCCAGGACACGATCGTGAAAATCGAATCCATCCACCAGAGCCACCGCATTGGGTCGCAGCTTGGCCAGCAGCTCCTCAAAGCGACGCTCCACGAAGCGCAGTTGGGTGCCAGTGATGCCGTTGTTCCAACGCAGCACGCATCCCGACTGTCGCAGGAATGTATCGATGACGAAAAGCTCAACCAGTTGGCCCAAGATGAGTGAGACATTCGGGCTAAGATCGCCCTTCTTTCGAAGTGCTTCCACTTGCTCCAGTGCATTGCGTGTGAAGAATGCGTGAGCATGGGCTATGGCAGCCGAGGTGAGCTGCCTTCCAGCCAGATTGCTGGCCATCTCGGGACTCACCTTGCCGGATTGGTGCATCTTCTGGGTCTGCCAAGCATCACGCACCTGCTCCATGGCTGAAATCTCCAGCGCTCGCACACAATTCGCAACCAGATTCTTGCCCCAAATCAAACGGGCTGTATCCCTCAAATAGGAGACACTGGAGGGCAGCACCTTGCGTTTTAAGCTATCCGCATACTGCCGGACGAGGAAACGAGCTGTCTGGAGCAGGAGTACTGTGTACTCTCCCTCGTAGGTGTATGTGGCGGCGGTCAGACCATAGATGCTATCGAAATTCGCCGAGGAAAGGAATCCGTGGCCACCGCAACTCTTGCGCAGCAGATCAACTCCCTCGCTGGCCTCGTCGGTGGCCACCGCCTTGAGGCAGCAGCTCAGGGCGTGCAGCTCCGGCAGGGAGTTGCGTCCTTTCGTGCTTTCATCCTCCAGTTGGCGGAGTACGTCCTCGTAGAAGCGCCACAGCCAATCGGATACCAGGCGATAGGACACTCCTCGAGCAATTTGCGGTAGAATCTTTGCCTGCTGTGTGATGTGATCCAAAACAGAGACCTCCGGCTGATCGCTGTTAATCCGGCTCTGGCGACGCACCACGGAATACCTAAAGATAATGATAATTATTATCTAAAGAACCCTGGGTGAGCTGAATGTGTTTTATGGGCTTAATAACAGCTATGATAAACATAATCCCCAGAAACTATATAATCACCTGGTGGCAATGGTGGCAGCCTGGAGCAGTCCAAAGAGCACATCCTTCACGGTAATTACCCGCACATAGACCATTGTGCCGTAGAGCAGCAGCGGAGGTCTACCCTGGACGAAGGTGCCGTCGGTCAGGACTTGGGCGTTCTTCATCAGCATTTGATTGCGCGGTATCCGCACGTCGCGGAGTCCCAGAAAGCCGTTGTTAACGCCATTGCCACCCAGGCGAGGTCCTATATCGCCCACATCGACTCCAGTCAACGGTTCGTGTGTCCTCTCGTCCCTGATCCTCACCACAAATGATTGCAAGCCATAATGCTTGCCCTTCACATATAGCTGGGCCAGCACAATGGCCACATTGGCGGTATTACCAAGTCCGCCGGGCCACCACTTGTATGAACTTTGCGTTGGGGTGTTCAGGATGAATTCCTGCGTGATGGGATCGTAGTCGGCTCGGGTTTCCAGGCCCCGGACAAAGGTGCCGTGACCCAGCTCCGTTTGCGCATAGGTGCCCAGGACGCCGTCCATGTGCCAGGATCGATTGAGCCACTGGGCCTGCTGCTCCTCGGTTCCCTGGCTCAGCAAGGTGGTCATGAACATGGAGAAATGCACCCGAAGGGGGAAGCTCTGCTGGAAGAGGCCCGTGCCCAGGGATCCGGAGAGTAGCAGCCGAAAGTCCCTCAGCATATTCACACTAAGCTGAAGTTGTGGCTGCTTCTCCCGCTGCCATTGGCGCAGTTTGGCCAGGAAGCGTGTGGATCGGGCCACGGTCTGTTCGTAGCGCTCCTTGTATGACAGACAGCTCGGATGCACTGGCTCCGCGAAGTCGGGATCCTCATAGAAACGCCTTTCCAGGGCGCGGCGCTCCTCCAGCTGCCCAGAGCCACCCGCCCACCAGCGGGCAAAGTCCTCGCTGTCCAAGGTGGCCGCCGCCCGCTCTCTCTGCAGATCCGCATTCACAGACATGATCGCTCTATCTCTCCTTCCCGATCTCTCTTTTCCTAGAGTTTTACTTTTCTACGGGATTTCCCAACTTCTCTGCTCGAACGACTCGATTGCACTGAGAAGTTGGTGGCTGGAAGAAACAGTTCTGCAGCTCGAAACATGGCAGCCAGGTCACCAAAGGCGGGGATAGCAGGGGAATATGGTTGGTTATCAGTGATCCGAAATTAAAGATGAGTTGCCAATTAATATACCGGGATTCTTTATACATTTACCACATTATACTCATAAAGGATGCAGTGTATAAGCTATTTATGGATAACTTATACAGAAGAGGCGATCTGG